>NC_058408.1:38232754-38362363 GCF_002201575.2 Neomonachus schauinslandi | reverse complement strand
AATAGTCTGCCTACTACAGCAACAACACAGATCAGGAATCAAGGCAGGCTAACCCTCTAGGTTTGGGCACATCTCCTCTCATTACCAGGGAGACTCATTAACTCCCGTGTGGGTGGAAGTAGATATAAGTGGCTAATGGTCAAGTCATAAGCAGCTGAGTGTCTGCAGTTCACAAGTACAAAACTACCCCTTTCCAAATGATTGCCCTAAAAATTCCACCCCAGATGGGAAATGAATTACAGGTGCGTCTCATTATACGTAAATGCCACATAAGGAAACCCGCTTGTTCAAGCAAGGAATCACGGCGCTCATGTCAACCACCTCTCACTCTGCTGGAACTCCCAGCAGTCTGTACCACTTAAATGTCTGCTAACACGCCAAAGCAGTTGCTACTGGGCTAATAAGTTGGCCATTAGCAGCTTCGTAAGTAGCAGGCTGAGCGAGCTATGTGACCGTAGCTATGGCCACTGAGAGTGAGCCATCTTCTCAATTTATAAATAAAGCCTAAATTGTGGTAAGAATGGTTTTGCTTAAAGGTTGACTTATTTGGCTCCAAATATGGAGACAGTAATTGTTCAAGTTACCAAAAACTGTCTCCCTTAATAAAGATATTCACTCTGAAGTCCCCTGCCAGGCTCTTCCTTTGGGCATTTAAGTGTTGGTTTACAGACTATGAATTACTTCCAGAGACATCAAGGAATAAGGAAATTTTTAAATGGAGCCTTAAGACATACTATTCAATCGATCAGAAATGAAGGTAGAGCATCATTGCAATTGTAATATGAATGTCTCCAGCTAAGAGTGCAAATGAAGTCAGGGTCACATTAAAGCTGGCTCTCACCATCACTAATCAGGACCCTCCTGCTCATTCACTCATTCAGTAAAGACTTACTGAGCCATAGTGGGTAGTGATCTAGGCTGAGGAGAACCCCAGAGAACAAACAGGCAAAACCCTGTGCCCTTACAGAGTTTACAGTCTAGAAATGCAAAGACTGAAAATAAACAAAAAGTGAGTGAATAATAAAATATATTGGAAGGTAACAAGTGCAGAGAAAAAGAGCAAGGGAGGGGAATCAGGAGTGCTGGGGCAGGGGGCAGGCCGTAGTGAAGAGGCATGTCCTTGAACAGGTGACATTTACAGAAAGGCTTGAAGGAGGTGAGAGCAGTAAGCCAGGAGGAAATCCTGGAATGGGCACCAGCTGGTGCACAGTCCTTGCGGCAGGACAGGATCTAGCTTATTTGAGGACAAGTAAGGATGTTGGTGTAGCTGGAGAAAGGAGAGCCGATGAAGCCTTGGAACAATAGGGCCTGGGCCTTATGGGCTGTTTTAAGGACTTTGGCATTTCTTCTAAGAGAAATGAAGAGCTTCCAGGCAATTTGGAGGACAGGAGTGAAGGAATCCCATTCCTCTATCAAGTCTTCCTGGTTGCTTCTGGGGAACCCCAAAATAATGCCTACAATTCAGCTTGTTCTCCCATGGTACCCTCCTCACCAAAATACCTCCCCTCACCTCCTCCACCAATGCCCTCTGCAAAATGCCAGTGTCTGGCCAGACTGCTGCTCCCTGATGCTCCTGAGCAGCCAGACCTGGCATGCCTGAGCAGCACCACGCATGCGTGACCTTCCCAGCCCCATCCTGCCCTCAGAGAGTCAATTCCCAAAGCCACACACCTTTGACATAGATGCTCAGAACCTTTCAGGAGAACAGCTCCTCTGGGTTTAGCCTTTATGCCAGGCTAGTAAGTCATTCCTAGTTTAAAAAAAAAAAAAAAGACATTTCTGAACATTTTTCAATTCCTAACAAATATACTTATCTTTTAATTGAAGATTGGTCTTGAATTATGTTATCTCATAGCTCCATTTTCTTGAGTATATTATTCCCTTGAAGACTAGCTATATGAGTCTAAAATTCAGCCTCTTTTCTCCCCTCTTCTTTGGATTTATCCTATCTAGAAAACCCCTCTGATGGCAGGGAATATGTTTTTTATTGTACTTTCCCCCAATACTGAGCACCAAGCTTTGCAAACAGTAAGTACTCAATCAATACCAGCTAAATTAGCATTTATTAGTTCCCTAGGACCTCGGCCCTGTGCTAGACACTAAAGCAATGACAGAAGAGAAAGGGACCCTCCCCCCTCCTCCTCAGACAAGCTTATAATATGTGTCATAGAAGAAAAGTCTGGGAAATAACATCAAATAATGGCAGAATGCGGTTAAGTACAAGAACCAGACATTACAAACTCTGGCTCTATGAATTCAAGGAGGAACTGGGTGGGATCAGAAGAGTGGAGAATGGTTTCCCAGAGAAAATAGGACTTGAACTGAAACCCTCGAAGGATGAACAGAATCAAACAAAACTCACAGAGCCACCACTCTCCACTGAAGAGGGAGATACAGAATAATTAGAAGCCCCATTTGTGTGGCTTAGGCTATTTTTACAACCAGCCTTGTAATGCCCATGATTTGGCCGGTAAACCCTGCCTGGAGTTTTACCACATTAAGTTAGGGAATGTAGACTAGACCTCAGCAGAAATCCTGTTAATATTCCATCAACAACAAAAACAAACTACACTGTACTTACCTCCATCAAATGAGCTTAAACAACAAAGATAAAAGCGTGTCTAGCTTTGGGATAAAAGAAGTCGGGCAGTTGGGGACACTGAAGAATTTGTTGTAGGTATTCAGGATCTGGGGATTGGCACCAGGAATTAACACAAGTACATAATGGAGAAGACTTGTTTAGGGACATGTGACATGTGCAGGTAATGTATGGGGCTTAGGAGAGACGGAGCACGTAATTGAAGGGGGCACTCCCTTGGCTGCTGAGCATTCCACCAAGAGGCACAATAATATTATTTGATGTCACTGTGACAATTAGCTCCTAATGGAAGCAGAAACCCAGGAAGTTGTTGGGAAACAGACCATCCAAGACAATGGAGGCAGAGTTGTGAAAATCCAGTCTGCCCAGATGGGAAAGAGACCAGATACTCTGCTGTTTGATAAATATACAAAACTACTCACTAATTGGCATTCCTCTTTCACCAATGAAAAAAATTTCAGAACACATGCTTCAGTAAAAGAAATACACCTATAACAAAATAAAGATATTTTATATCTATATAATACAAGAGTTAAAATGGCTGTAGGAATCGTGAAACGTCAGTGTAAAAACAGTTTGTCTAAGAGATGAAAATGATTTTTGTATGCTACCTTACAAAAGTTTGTCATCTCTGGGTGCTATCTGTTGCAGAGGAGAAAAGTATAAAATTTATTAGCCACGCTCCAGCATAACCCTCTGATAACCCAAGAATTCGTATTTATTGGTTTGACACCATATGTGTGGATTCCACGCATCATCATTTTACTCTGTTGACTGAGCCCAAGTCCCTGCTAAGAAATTAAAATTATGTGAAGTATAAAGACTTTACATTTGTGCAAAAGACATTCTCTAGGCAAGACTTGAAAAACTAAATCACATACAAAAATAGGTTACTGGCTAGGAATCTGGCAAGGTTTTTCATTACGGAATAACTGTTTTGAAAAGTAAACCATGTACAAATATATCTAATATATCTAATCTATGAAAATGGACTTCTGCTTATATGTGCTTTGAAAGTTGAGTTTACTGACTTTGAGGGTTCTAAATTACCAAAAAGAAAAAAAATCAACTGTTTTTCTTTTAAAATAAAACACTAAACAACCTCAAAAGAAGGGTCTAGTCAGACCCATGAGTCACTATGTTTTCATTCTCCGTCCTTGCTTTAAGACCTAGCAGAGTTGGGTTTTAGCCATGTGATTTTAGGGTGATCATACGTACAGGTTTGCCCAGGACAGTGCTGGTTTACTCCTGATGTCCTAGCATAATTATTTAACACATCTTACTCTCAAAATGTCCCGGGCTGTCTGACAAATTACATGGTTACCTTATATATTACAGATTCTAAGCAACTTGAAATCTATTGTATTTTGAAGTCAATTAAGAAGGCAGTATTTTGGACATTATTCACATTACCTGCACGGATGAAGTCAAAGCTCTTTTATGACCCACTTGGGAGGTTTTAGCTAAGTACAAAGCCCCCATTCATGAATTTTCTGGGTGTGCATTTCTAAACTCAAATGAAAATCCTGTCATCATCCCCTTCTCACTAGCGCCCACCCCTTTCCCTAAACACGTAGGTAGTATTTGCAGGTTAGCAACTGAAATCCATCAACAAGAATTTATTGAGCCCCCAAGACATAAGTCAGATAATGCAAAATCCCTGGTAGTATCAACCATTTGATCAGACCATGATTCCTCACCACTCACAATGTCCTTGTACTCAAAACTTTGTCTTCCTGGTCCATACGCAGAAGCTGAGGCTTAGGAAGAAATGGGTCAGCTCAGGGGGAACATAGCCTAGTAGCAATTCCAAGCTCTGCCCAGCAACCGTCCCACAAACCTGCCCTGATACACACACATTCCCCTTCCCAGTGATAGCACAGGACCTACAAAAGAGACACAGAGTCATTCAACAAATGTCCTATTTTCTGGCTCTCTCTTTTTTATACACTGAATTGGTAATGGAGCTAATAAAGGTTCAAGATTGCTCTTTCTGGGGGCCAAATTTTTCTTTTCTCCATGTCATGCTTTTTATTCAGAAAATAATTTTCTTTGCATTGTTTTCACAAAAGCTTTCCAACACCCCCAAATAATGCAGAGAAATTGGCTTTTATTTTGAGGAGGCTTTTTCAATGCACACTGTATCTCTCAGCACATCTATTATATTAATCTAAGCTTTAATGATACAATGGGTAAAAACAGTGTACGGATGTGGATAAATGAAAAATTTAATAGATTTCCCTCTTAATGTAATAGAATTGGCATGAGGCATTGGGAACAGGAGTGAAAGTAGTCACTCAAGCATTGTGTTTACATGATATTTAAATACAAGTGGCTGGGGTATAAGTACCCCTAAGTACACCTGAAAGGGATGGTGCCTCCTAATCATTGTTTCAGCAAGTGACAGTTGTTTACACAACAGCAGCACATTCGCTGCTGATTTGAATAATAAACATGCTTAAATACCAGCTGGATAATAGAAGGATAATTGAAACATAGTTTAAAGCTCTGATTTACAGGCATTGTAGCAACACTTCTATTTGCTGTACAATGCCACACTTCTGTGCAGTCTCTGAAAAAAAATATTTTAAGGCATTGTTTCAAACATTGGGGTCTATTAAACTTGATTAATGCACACAGCATATGTATCCATAGCCCAAGCCATGCCTGGGCATACTTGAGATAGCTATTGTGCAATGTGTTTTAGCAAAACACTCGAGGCTATAATAGAACGATTCAGGAGGCCCTGCGGGGCGGGGTGTCCACCAGGGCCCCAACGGTGGTACCTGATGCAGAACCAGAGCACATTACCTCGGTCCCCTGACTCGCAGGTGAAAAACAACAGGGTTGATCTGGATGATCCCAAATTGTGAAATTTTAGAAACTTAGGATTCTAAAGTCTATCAAATCTTCCTCATTTTCTTCGCGTTCTTTTCCTTCTTTGCGTACCCATGGCTACCACCTTAATTCAGGCCAGTTTTACCTCTTAGCAGGTCAACTGCGCAAGGCCTAACCTGGCCCCTATTCCCAAACCGCCCCAAAGCATCGCCAACTCCATAGTCCCTTTTCAGGTCAGAGCTCCGGAGTGAGACCCGCTGCCCGCTTAGGCTCACCCCTCAGTGGGTGGGCGGTAATGGGCAGGTGTCTGTTACCACTCAAGTTCTCAAATTCGATGATCCTGAAACATGACTAGACCTGTTCACTCGGAATAGGTCATACTTGGGGAAGTTACTTCTGTAACCAAATTAGCTGGAGCTAATTTGCCAACCAGAATTCTAATCTTTTCATCGATTCATCAATTTAGTATGGGAAATATATCTTAGGGGATAATTCACATGGGTCGTTCAGAATACTCTCTCCTGGAGTGATGGCCTCAGAGGAGCAAATTATGTGTCAGAAAGTTGCTTAATGAACATAAAGTAAAAGCAAAAGGAATGGGATGAATTGCCACTTTCTACTCCAGGGAAAATGCTGCCTGAAAGTAATAGCACCCAGGCACCAAGCCAGACACCTATTATCTCTAATTCTTCTAAAATCCCCCAGGAATTATTATTCCCTTTTAAATATACGGGACTGATCGAAGGCCACATCATTGCTGAGTTATAGCATTGAAACCACACTATTTGCTAACTAATTACTAATCATCATATTGATGACCAATAATTACTACCAGACATTAATATTCAGACCTCATTCTCTCCCTCTCTCTCTCCCTCTCTCTCTCTCTTCCCCTCCCTCTACCCCCCTCCCTTCCTCTCTCCTCTCCCTCTCTCTCCCTCTCTCATTGGGCTGAATAAAAATGAACAGGTGTCTATTTTCTGACTCTTCTTTCAGTGAATCCCCTGCACCAGTCACAGGGACTGTCTTATACCCCTTAGAATGGTGGGCGCCCCGCCAATATTTAGTGTGTGACTGAGTGAAAGGTTAAATGCACCTTACTTAATGCTAGACATGTCTTTCTGGGAATATGGCCTGGCGTGTGGTAAGAGAATTTGGACAATCATTGCATCTCCAATCCATTAAGAAATGGCGTTGTTTCCTCAAATATCGAATTCCATCTGGTACGAATGGCTTGCTAAAATTTAGTTTCCATCACAACCATATCCTGAAATTTTGAAGACACATTACCAGCATCCTTTCATGTACAAAATCCATTTCTTAAGGCCATCGTTTCATCTTGTTACTCGCCTATTCAAAACCAGTTCCAAAACCAGGAGATGCATTTTCAGAAGAAAGGACAGCTGGGCCGAGAGATTTTACTCTGCAGGACTATAATCATGGCACTATCTTGCCCTCGGATCTCCTTCTAAGAGCATTTGCTCCAGTCATTGTCACAGTCTCTGACCCCAGCTGAGTGCAGGGGTGAGGGCAATGATTTAATAACCTGAAAATATTAATAGTGTTAACAATATATTATAAAATGTATTTTTATGACTACATGATAATCTGATCTATAGATGAACCATGATTAAGTTGACCAATTCTCCCATTTTGGACATTTACAGTGATTTAATTGTCACTGCATGGAAGATAAACATGCTTGTACTGATATGTTTTCCTATAATCTTTGCAAGTTTGATGCATAAAAAGTAGTATCTTGTTTTAATTTGTATGTAGTGGGTTACTGGAGAGACTAAACATTTACTATGTCAATTGGTCATTTTATATCTTCTTTTGTTAATGTCCTATTTATATCATCTTTTACTGAGTTTGTTTTCAGTGTTTTCTAGAAGCTCTTTAGTTACTAATGATATAAAGCTTTATATGTTGGAAATATTTTCCCCAATTTATTTGTCTTTGAATTTTGTTTATCGTGTATTGGACATTCAAAAGCCATTTATAATCTTTATCTCTCTAGCCCTCCTCTATAATAGAGGCTGGAAAACGCACTTTCCCAGACTCCTTTGCAGCCAGGAATGGCCATGTGACCAATTACAGCCAATGAGATATTAATGAAAGTTGCTGAGTGAGGCTCTGGGAAAAAAAATTTTTTTTTTTTTTTTTACAAGAAATAGACTCTGCTAGCATTCCCCCATAGGGATTTTGCCTATTTGCCCTTTTTCCTGTGTGGAAAATGAATATGAGCCTAGAGGTACATCAACAATCATCATGTAACCATCAGGTGACTTCCATGAGAAAAAACCTCTATAAGGATAGAAAATGGAAGGATGAACACACCCCAGGTTTCCAGCCCAGCTGGACTACCAATATCCAGATTGCTTATTGCATGAGATAAATAAATCATTATCTATTTAAGATAGATTGAAGTCAGGTTTTCTGTTATTACCAGTGATGGATATTCCTAATTAATACATTTATGGGAAACATAATTTTTAATATAATAAAGTATACCCATCCTTTTTCTTTTTAAAGTCTACCAGAAATATAAATAGATGGATGGTGAATGCGTTTTGACCTGTGAAGAAATATTTCCCTTAGCCAAAGATGTCAATATTCATCTCTTTTTTTCTTCTAATACTAGCATACATTTTACTTCTGGTTGAGGAAAGTATTTCTTCCATATGGAAATTTGTATTATAGAGTGACTTAGGAGAAACTAATTTTTTTCTCTAAATTACCGTCCAACTTTTAAAATACCTTTTATTGAGTAATCTTTTGTTTTCTCAAAGTTGCTTAAAATGTCGCCTTACCACTTTGGTTATTCAACCTTGATAATACATTTTATATCTTCTAGAGCAAACCCAGTCTTACTCTTTTTCCCTCAAACTCTAAACCATTATCACATGTTTAATCATTAAGTTTAGAATAATTTTGTTATGTTCCAACTATAACCATTTGGAAATTTTTATTGAAATGAAATAGATTATTGACCTCTTTAAATATTATTTTTATCCATTCACTTGGATTTCCCTTATGTCTTTCAATAATACTTTCTAGTTTTCTTTTGATAAGTTTTTTCCTAGGTATTTTACAGATTTTGTTGTTATTATTGATACGTTTCTCTATTTTCTAATAGATTCTATGGTAGACAAAAAAGCAAGTAATTTTTTTGTTTGCTTTACATCTAGGTACCCTCCTGAACTCCATAATTCATTTAAAAGTATCTTAATACTTTATATTTTTAAATGTATCATCATATTATCTGAAAACAATTATAATTTTGTCAAGTTCATTCTAGTTCTATACTTCTAGTTCTTTATCTTGTCTTATGCTTTGGTACACCTGGTAGAGAACAACCGTGGTGGGAAAAAGCATCATGATCTTTAATGGGCCTTCCTCAAGTGTTGTAAGTCTTTATGAGGCTACATGTTGCTGTATAAAATAAGTCATTTCAGCATGTAAAGGTCAAAAAAAAAAAAGAGAGAGAGAGAGAGAAATGGAATGATAGAAAAAAACTAAAATTTCAATAGCAGTACTTAGATTACAAAATGGAGTCAATAAAGAACACAAATTGATATACTGGAAAAATTGTATTGTTTTGAAGGACAAACTTTAAAGTCACAAAGGGAAAATGGGCAAAAATAACGAGACAGAGAATGATAGAAGCGGAGAGAATGGAGAGCCAGCACATGAGTAGCTGGTGCCTCTGAAGCAGGACACAGAATAAATGAAAAAGAGCAAAACCCAAATAGATAAATATGTGACAAAGGACACTTTTTTTGAGCTGAAGAAAGATCTGTAAGTAAATTTTAAAGACTTTTCCAGACAAAACTAATGAAGAGAAAAGCACATCTAGACATTCTGTCAAAACTTTTGAATTACAGTGATGATGAAAAATCCTACAAAAATTCACATTCGGAAAAACCAGATTATCTGCAAAGACACAAAAATAGGATCGGCTTTAGGCTTCTCAGCCACACTAAATTTCAGACTGTAACAGAGAATCATCTATGGGATGTTGAGGGGGAATAGTTGTGACCCAAGAATTCAGAGCCTTGTCATATTGTCTTTAATGTGTGACAGTAAGAGAAAGGCAGCCTTGGCTATACTAGTTTTAGAAAATATATCACAGGTGCCCATCTTGAAAAATTACTCAAAGATGTTTTGCTGAGAGAGTCCTTAGAGAGAGAGAGCAACATTAAAATCCAATCATAATAATAATGTCAGCAAACACATACAGTGCTTACTGTGAAAGGCTCTTCCAAGATCGTTATTCACATGAACTGATAGAAACTTCCCACCACCCTAGAAGTGCAGACTGTGAATACATGTTACAGATGAGGAGCCGAGGGACAGAGAAGTTAAGTAACTGTCCCCAAGGTTCCATGATCGGGGGAGGGTGCAGCCAGTGTTTGGACTCAGGAAGTCCTCCAGAAGGAGAGGACTCTTAGATCACGTGTCCCCGCCCCGGCTCAGAGCCTCCCCCTGCCGGCACGCTACCCTATCACATGCCCAGCTGAGCTCTGCCTGGGTCTCTGCTGGCCACGAATGGTTTCCCAGGGGAACAGCAGCTCCCACACAGCATTCCAAAGACATAGATGCTTGAAAAACACGGGGACAAACATTTTCAGGAATTGTTCACAGCCACTTTGTAAAGAGGGAGAGAGCGTGTACACGCCAAAGAGAGTAAGCACGGGAACGCTCAGAAACACGAAAAGGGGCATTTCTCTATTGGCGACCATGCCTATTATGTGACATTCAGACACCACAAGTGCTATTCAGCTGCTTGCAAGTCCCAAAGGTGGGGGCAAACACTTAGCTGCTTTGTAGAAAAGGGAAAAGGAGGTGGAGAATCCTTCACACAAAAATCCACTTTGGCTTTTCACGTGTCAGTCGGGGCTCTCCCAGGTGGTAAGCACGATGGCTCCTGGCTCACCAGCCCCAAGGGGCAGTCACGGGGGGGAGCAAAATGGCAGGCGGGCCCCGGGGTAGGAATCCGGGCCTTCCGCCGCCTGGGCTGGGTCTCGGCAAAATCCGAAGTAGATGGAGTTTTACTCGGACGTCTGATTGTTCTGCTTCCCACACTCCCTCTGTGCCCATGGTGGCCACCTGTCCCTGCGGCTCTGGGGCTCCCTGGGAGCCGGCCTCCTCCCAGCAAGCGCCCGCCCCCGATTCAGGTGCTCCATGAACGCCTTCCCGCAGGAGCCTGGTTCTGCCAGCCTACCAAACCTACTTGATGCTGAGACGGGGATGGCTGCGGGTAGGTTAATTCGTCTCCTTGCCAGACGATGGATGTGCTCTGTTCCAGATCACAGTGGCGTTTTAATAGCGACCTCCCGCACCTCCTCGCTGCGGGGCTGGAAGGTGGCGGGGGGGGGGGGATGCTGAGGAGGGGCAGGGCAGCTCCTACTCAAACGGCGCAGCTTCGGACTCCGCCCCACAGCAAACCCAGCTCTTGTTTCTGCCCCATCGCATCGCCCTGAGTTCGGGCACGCTGTCTTTTCCTGGCTCCTTTGTTCCACTTCCGATTAGCAAGTTCTGGAAATTCTGTGAAGGTGAGGTGCCATGCCAGTTGGCCGTGACCGGAGGTGTTCTGCAGCCCCGCCCTCTCCCGGGGACACTCCCCTCCCCAACTGCCAAGACAGAGACAACCCGCTGCCACCTTTTCAGATCCTGTTTAAAACAAGCTGCTTTTCAGATGTCCTCGAGAGCAGTTAATGCTCTCTCTGCACTCCCCCGGCCCGCGGAGTGCTGTGGTCTTGAACCTCCCATCCCAGCCAGAGAGGCAAAGCCTGGGCCTGGTCCAGGCAGCCATCTCCCCTCCTCTGAAGACCACAGAGCCGTCTCGAGCCCTGGAGGCAGAACCATCGTCCAATGCAAGGAGCCTGCGAATCAGTGGAGGTCCAGGCCGAGGAAATGGAGGCCAGGTTCATGGCGCAAGGGAGTCAAGAGGGAAGCAAGGGAAGATTGGCGGCCAAGGGCCCCTCCTGGCGAGTCAAGGGGTTCTAATGGCGCCTCATGTCAGCACTGCGAAGAGCCTACAGCAGCTCCGCTTTCCCTCGGATTGGAATTCACTGCACCTGTTGCCCTCTCAAGCTGCTTTCAACTTCTGTAGGGGAAGGTAGGGCGAAGGCTGAAGGAAAGGGACCTGGATTTGCATTCAATAGAACATTAATGGAAATGGCAGTGAAAGAACTTCTGGAAAAAGTAGAAACCATATACAACAGGACTCCAGAAATCACCCCTTTTCCATTCCCCCTGCCCCAGCCCCATTCTAAGCTCATGGTCGCTCAGGTGCTGGGATTGTCACAAAACCCTTCTTACCAACTGCAGACCCTGCCCGGCTTTTGTCTGAACCCACTCTGTCTGCCACAGTATTTCCAGAGCTCTTATCCTGGAAATAAATGCCATCATGTCGCTTCCTTGGTTGGGATCCCCAGCCAGTTCCTCTGCCTGCAGAAGGGGGGCTGAGTGTCCCCATCTAGCTCTAAACTCCTCCTGTTTCCTGTCCAGAAAATTCCCACTTTTCCCCAAAAGCTTCAGCCACCCTGAACTTCTGCTTTTTCTCCTTGAACAAAATAGGCTCATTCACAATTTCAACCAATTAGAATAGCATACTTTTTGTCCTTTTTATCTCCCAGCCACCCCTCACCTCTTCTATGAAGTCGTTTTAGGGTCTCTCCGGGCTGCCACTGCACACCTCTATTCTAGTCTGCAGCAGATTGCATTTTAATTTTCCTTTCCTGTGTCTCCCCCACTCAACTTTGGGGTCCTCCAAAGTGGGAATGGTATCTTACAATCTTTGCATCTTCATCATCTACCTTAGAGTCTGAAGTCAAGTAGATGCTCCCTAAGTATTTACTGAATAAAGGAGCCTGGAGGAAAATAAGCTTCTCCACTCTTCAATCTGTGATGTCATCCACATACCCAGCTTGCTAGGGAGGGTGATTCCTATACATTGTGACCCCGATCCCACAACCACCCACTCTCATTTGATTCTCCTTTCTGTTGGCTTCCCTGCCTTTCACCTCCCACACAACCCGCTTGTGAGCTCCCTGAGACTCTCTGCCATATCTAGAAGACCACCTCTCCATACCTCGAAAGATGCTCAAAATTCATCTTTTTCTGTCAGCCTTCCTTAAACAATTGCACTCAGGTCTTGTCATTGTTTTTACCATGCCCCACCAGATGAAGAGGTATATTTCATGCTTTATTATTCTACCCTTGGATTCTTGAGATTTTTTTTCTGTCTTGGGTGTGTATGTCCCAACTTCCTGATGAGAGCTCAGTCTCCCTAAAAGTCTAAACTTCCAGATCCTCCCAAAGCTCCCTGCCTGCTGCATTACCACAGGTGTGATCATATCAAGGGGAAAGTAGGGGAGAACACAAAACCATCTGCTCTTAACTTCAGATATAATGTGAGGACAATTATATGAATCATCAAAGGATATATTGCTGTATTACACTTTAATAGAGAATTTTCTTTTCTTTCTTTCTTTTTTTTTTTTTTTTTTGACAGTTCACAAGGCAGAGAGCTCTAAGGTAACTAAATTGTTAAGAGCCAAACTCAAAGTTATTCCAAATGAAAATCCAAGACTTTGAAGAAATCCTATATGAATTTGGGACAAGTAGGATTCCTTGTTCCAGAATTATTTTTTACATACAACGTTGCAGAAAATACAATATTCTTAGTGCCTGGACTCCAATCATGATGTCCAGGTGCCTAATGCGATTTGCATATTTCCTGCTCCAGTTCCTTGGGGGTAGAGTCCTTCTACTCCGGAAGGCATTTGGAGGCCTTCGTTTTCTTAGGAAACTTCCTTCTTGAATCTGAGAGGTTGCCAGAATCTGCTGGGTGTGAAGAAACAGACACTGCCCCAGACAGCTACCACCACCACCAAATAAAACCCCTGCTGCCGCCTCCCCACCCCTGGGAAACCTGCTGGAGGGGTCAGATACCTGTCAGCACCTCTCAGCAGGGCACTTTACTTTTCTGGACATGGCTAATACTTGATTTTTCTGGATGTGAGACAGCTATCTAGGCACCCATAGTAGTTTATAAAACGTTCTGTTATAATATGTTACACTGTTACAGGTAGTTGGGCTATGTTTCATTGCAAATACAGTCATTCAGTACCAGCCATCTCTAGGCACTGTGCATGAGCTGAGGCAACCATGGTCTCCCTGACTCAAGAAGCTTGGATCTTTCTGAAAAGACAGAAATTGTTTAGGTGACCATATGTGTGATGAGCATTAGATGAGACACAATGTGCCACAGACACATATAATAGAGAGAGACACTGGTCTGGGGTGGGGATCAGGAAATGGCTCCTGGAGTGCATGACTTTTAAATTGAGACCTAAGGATTAATAAAACATACTCAAACGAGGGGGGAGGGAAAAGGGGAAGAGTCTGGAGAGAGGAAGACCTAGAACCCGTAACGGTATAGCACATAGTGGCAGAGCCAGGGTTGAAACCCAGGTAACCTGAATGCAGATGGATTCACCACTATGCCCCTAGGGGCTAGGGGATGGGCATGTCAGGCAGGGCTTTGTAAGATTTTGTCCTAAGAGAAATGAGAAGGCGTTGAAGAGTTGTGAAGTTAGGAAATGGCATGATCATTCTTGAACTTTAAAAAAACCACTTAGGGCGCCTGGGTGGCTCAGTTGGTTGAGCGACTGCCTTCGGCTCAGGTCATGATCCTGGAGTCCCGGGATCGAGTCCCCACATCGGGCTCTCTGCTCAGTGGGGAGTCTGCTTCTCCCTCTGACCCTCCCCCATCTCATGCGCTCTCTCTCTCTCTCTCTCATTCTCTGTCTCAAATAAATAAATAAAATCTTAAAAAAAAAAAAAAACCACTTAGGCTGCCATCTTGAGAATGGATTGGAAGAAGACAAAGATGAGTTCAGGGAGATCACTGAGCAGGAGATACTGGTGGCTGGGACCAGGTGGAAGCAGTGGTAGAGCAATGTGGATGGACCCAAAAGATCTTCAAGTGGTAATGTCTGGACTGACTCATTGACTGGCTGTAAATAGAAGGCAGGAATTGCCACTCAATTAGATGTTCTCATATAACTTAAGTTAGTATTTCCAGTAATTCTATGTGTTTATCTTAATTTTCTGCATTGGGAAATGAAGATCTAAAGAAATAGGTAATTTTAGGGGTGCCTGGGTGGCTCAGTCATTAAGTGTCTGCCTTTGGCTCAGGTCATGATCCCAGGGTCCTGGGATCGAGCCCCGCATCAGGCTCCCTGCTCAGTGGAGAGCCTGCTTCTCTCTTTCGCACTCCCCCTGCTTGTGTTCCCTCTCTTGCTGTCTCTCTCTCTCTCTGTCAAATAAATAAATAAAATCTTTAAAAAAAAAGAAAGAAAGAGGTAATTTTAACATCAGAGAGGCTGTAAAGAGTGAACACAGGATTTGAACTTAGAATTTGAAATTTACGTAGATAGGTCTATCTTTCTTGATCTTTGAGAACTAGGCCCACGTCTTGGTCATTTTGTATGCCAAGCCCATGAGGCCCATGCCTGGCACATGGCAGGGGCTCAGTACATTATTGAATTAATGAGCAGGAGGAAAGGCATCCATGGGTTCCAGCTGACATTGGCTCTTAGGACATCATCAGAAGGTAGCGGGTCCCACTGTCCCCAAGCTGCACCATCAAAATCTTCCAGGCCTACTGAACAGAGAGGTTCTCCCAAAAGTATCCAGATGTCATTTTTCTTCACCTGTCAGGCCCCACCTGGTGACACCTGCCCCCGGCCCTCTCTCAGCTGACCATCTAGAGTCCTATGTCTGCAACTCAGAGTCTCATCCTTCCCTTAGGTTAAAAAAAAAAAAACAAAAACAAAACTTAAGCCAAATTAAGCTGGACAGCTCAGGTATTATTTAAGTTGTTCTAAAGTCTTAATAAATTTCACAAATATTTAACAAGCGAATTAATTTATGTAAAAATCTGTACATATTTGATAAACTTGAACCAACTTAATAAATCCTGTCCTGTTTTAATAAATGCTGGATTAGGGTTAGACTTCCTACAAACAGTAAATACATAAAGAAAATATTTGTTATATGTGTATATGTACTGTACCTGCCTTTTCAAAGATCAAGGAAAGATAATCTTTGCCATAAGGACTTTTAAACCACTGTTTTGCGTGCGTGTGTGTTGGGAAGGGAGGGAGAGGGCACTAACACATGTTAAGACCATCAAGCCAATGATGCCTCTGTGGACAAGATGGCTGCCAGAGAGAGCCCCAAGAGCACAGACCCCAGAAAACTTCGAGGGTAGAGTAAGGACAAGGGAGAGAATGGACCTATTTTTATAAATAGCAAACACCCTTGCCACTCATTCTTTCTGCCTGCACTCTTCTACTTTTTTCCAAGCAAAAGAATCTTACCAGAAAATTCTATCCATCTTTCCTCACAACTTAACTCAGACTTCCACACTTGTGTGAAACCCTCATAAGCCTCCTCTCCACTTCCAAGCAGAATTGGCACTTGCTGCCCTAGAGTCTGAGAGCACCCCATAAATATCTGTAGGACAGCACTTATCCTGTTGTAGTTAGCAGTGTGCAAGTCTGTCTCCCTCACTGCACATGAGTTCCTTCATGGTGCCATCATCAGTGACCTGCATTCTTTCAACAAATATTTGTTGAGCAACAGTATGTGCTGGTTGGTAGGCTAGATAATGACAGTGCAATGGGAAGAACATAATAGGCAGACGGTCTTTGCCTTCATGAAACTTACAGTCCAGCTGGGTGTGGCAGATGCTGTTGGTGTTTCACCCCTGTCTTTTCAGCATTTACCTTCATAGATGGTTGGATGGGGGCGGGGGGGTTACAGTTAGGGGGGCGAGGAAGCACTCTTAGTATGCCCAGGGCAAGCAAGAGTACCAGAGAATTAATTTCTCCACAAGCAGTCCTCAATCAATAATGGGTGGAGAGCCTGTAGATAAATACCTCAGCTTCTTCGATCCTTGGTTGGGATAACACTGTGGCATGTTCTACCCTGTTTCCCAGAGCTCCCCAGCAGGACTGAGCCCCAGCTGCCCAGGAAACAGGCTTGAAAACATTCTCTTTATGGGCTGGCTTCCCTACTTTTCCTGTCTCACACCCCATTTGCTACCAGATTTTCCTGGGATCATCTCCCAAACAAACTATTTACAATTGAATCATTTCTTCAGGTCCACTTCTAGTGAAACTCCAACCAAGACACCGAAAACAAACAAGTAAGAAGTTACATGATCTCTACCTCCTGGTATTCACACTCGTGTGTAGTCCTTATCCATTTAATGTGGGCTTGTGGGCTGGACTTACTGCCTTGTTTCTAGGGGATAGAATATGGTATATGTGAGGGATGTCACTTCCGAGATTAGGCTATAAAAAGATAGTGACTTCCATTTGAGTGTTCTCTCTCAAGATCTCCAGGGAAAGATGGCTGCCATGTTGTGAAGCAGCCCTGGGGAGAGGTCCACATAGTGAAGAACTGAGACCTGCCAGAAGCCACCTAAATGAGCTTGGAAGCAGATATTCTGAGGCCTGCCAACCACCAAGTGAGTGAGCTTGGATGCAGATCCTTCCCCATTCGAGCCTTGAGATGACTGCAGCTCTAGCCAGCACCTTGATTGCAACCTTGTGAAAGATGCTGTGCCAGAACCACCTGGCCAGGCAGCACCTGGATTCCTTACCTACGGGAGATATTAAATGTTTGTTGTTTTCATCTGCTAAGCTTTGGGTAATTTGTGATGCAGAAATTGATAACTAATATAAGTGATATGATAGTGTTCTAGGAAGATAGTGATATACTATCAGGGGCTGTCTTTCTCCTTTTACTAATTCTCTCTCTGAGGCAATTCAGTTAGTGTAAAAGAAAATCTTGTCACATTACTGAAAATAAGGACGGGGGTGGGGGTGTCTTACATGTATATCTAAAAATTTGGATTCCCATGAAGACAGGATCCTAAGAACAGGGAGGAAAGATTGGCCCTGCCTCTCTTATCTATACCTGGAAGAGACCCAGCTTCCATGTCAGTTTTTTAGAGCCCCTGCCCACACTCTCACCCCACCTAAATAAAACCATAGACTCTGCTAGGCAAGTAGCTACAAAAAAGGGGATTACACAATGCAAATGAGAAGTTCCCAAAGCCACTCACCTTTTCTTTGGGCTTTCTTTGCACCCAATAATTCCACAGCTGCCTTCTTGCTCATCAGGAGTCACTCTTCATGTTAGGACCGATATCCACTGTGAACACAATTGTTTCAGATATGCTGCTGATAGGGGCCAGAAGGAGCTGCCAAAACTCACTTTAATTGGGTCCTTCCTGGGCCTGATGCCTTTCCAATAGCTTCCAACTTAGATTAAAAAGATTTTTTGAAAGACACAAACTATCAAAGCTCACTCAAGAAGAAATGGAGCTCCATACATTGCTGATAGGAATGCAAAATGTCCAACCTCTTTGAAAAACATTTTAGCGGGGCGCCTGGGTGGCTCAGTTGGTTAAGCAGCTGGCTCTTGATTTTCGGCTCACGTCAGGATCCCAGGACCCTGGATCAAGCCCTGCATCAGGCTCCATACTCAGTGGGGAGTCTGCTTGAGGATTCTCTCTCTCTCTGCCCCTCCCTTGGCTCATGCGTACATATGCGCATGCTCTCTCACTCTCTGTCTTAAATATATCTTAAAAAAAGAAAAAGAATGAAGAAAAATGTTTTAGCAGTTTCTTACAATACTAGATATGCACTTACTATATGACCAATCAAATACAAAACTTTTTACACACAATCACTTGTACGTAAATATTTTCATATTTTATTCATTATGTCCAAAATGTGGGTTGGAGGAAGAGATGTTCATCAACTAAGGAATAGGTAAACAAATCATGCTATAGCTATGAAAAGGAATTCTACTCAACTATAAAAACAAACTACTGATATATGTAAAAACATGGACAAATCTCAAAAGCATGCTAAATGAAAGATGTCAGATACCAAGGAGTACAGAATAAATAATTCCATTATATGAAATTCTAGAAAAAGCAAAGCTAAAGTGACAGAAAACAGGTCAGTGATTGCCAAGGGTTAAGATAAAAGGAGTTTCTGTGGTAATGGAAATATTCTATATGATGATTGTGGTAATGATTACACAACTGTATACATCTGTCAAATTTTGAATTGTATACTTTAAAATGGTGAATTTTATTATATGAAATTTTGCCTCAATGAAACATTTTTTTAAAAAATAGCCGCAGGTTTCTGTTTTTTAAAGAATTAGGACAATCTGAGAACAAGAGGGTTATTGGAATTTTTTTTAATCACAAACATAATAACTCAGTGGAGGAAGTAAATAGCAGAATACACATTAATGAAACCTGACTCATCATTTAGAAGAATGCTTTAAGAAATTCTCCCAAAATACTGGGCAAAAACACAAAGTATTGGGATTTGGGAGGGGAAATGGTAGGAGTCATGGAGGATAGAGCCAAGAGAGCCAACATCAACACAAAAAGATATCCAAAAAAAAGAAAGTAGCAGATGAGAGAGAACAAATAATGAAGTAATTTGTTCTTCTAAGTAATAAAAGAAAAGTAATAGAAGAAAAGTTCTCCATAAGGAGGAAAACCTAGTTCTTCACATTGAAAAAGTTTGCCAAGTATCAAAAAGAGTAAGAAAAAAATCAGAAATAAGCATGGCTTGCCAAATGTATGAAACTGTTTCATACATATTTTATAAATTTCCAGATGGACAAGATTAGCAACAATTCAAAACAACAACGACAATAACAACTCAGACTGTCAATGAATTCTCATCAGTAACACTAAAAAAGAAAAGATAGCAGAAAGATACTTTATATATAATTCTTATAACAAAGGTTTTCCACAGAATTCTTTTTCCAGTGTAGCAATTATTTCTCCTGAACACAAAAGAAAAGGAATTTAAATTATTTTTAATTTAGTATAGTTGACACACGTTACATTAGTTTCAGGTGTACAACCTAGTGATTCAACTTCTCTGTCCATTATGCTATGCTCACCACAAGTAGCTACCATCTGTTACCATACAACCCTATTACGATATGATTGGCTGTATTCCCTGTGCTGCACCTTTCATCCCTGTGACTTCATTCCATAACTGGAAGCCTGTACCTCCCACTCCCTTTTGCTTATTTTGCCCATCCCCCACTCCCTTCCCTCTGGCAACCACCAGTTTGTTTTCTGTATTTATAAGCTTGACTCTGCTTTTTGATTGTTGGTTTATTCGTTTTGTTTTTTAGATACCACATATGAGTGAAATCATGACATTTTTGACAATGCACATATTCAGAAAGTCTAACATTATGTTTCCCTGTAAAGAAAGTACTCATAGGGGCACCTGGGTGGCTCAGTTGGTTAAGCAAATGACTCTTGATTTCAGCTCAGGTCATGATCTCAGGGTTGTGGAACTGAGCCCCGTGTAGGGCTCCATGCTCAAGTGGAGAGTCTGCTGGAGATTCTCTCTCCCCTTCTCTCTCTCTCCCCCAGCCCCTCCCTCCTGCTCTCTCTCTCTCTCTACAATAATAAATAAATCCTTTTTAAAAAAGTACTCATAAAAAATTCCACAAATTGAACATGAATTCAGTTGAAGACCTCATAAAAAAGTAAGACATAATACACATGAATTAATTTTGATCAATGAAACCAGAAATATGTATAATTACTCCTAAATAAGTGTTAATGGTATAGCTATGAAAAAATATGGTTTAAAAAGATTATATGGTATAAATAAATAAATAAATAATAAATAAATAAAAAGAAGATATGGACTAACAGAAAAAGAAGTACCGACCTAGAAATAAGAACTCAGATTATCTGAGATTCAAGAGAAGATAGAAAGAAAGAAATAAAGGTATGGTTAAACTTAATTTTTTGTGTAAGAGGATCATTTTAAGTCATAAAATTAATAAAGAAAAATACATTTTTAAATGTTCATTAAAAACGTAAAGATCCTCACTAGTAGAATGCAATTAAGATGTTAACATTCCAAGTCCCTTTGTGCAGAGATGGAGAAGAACAGCGACAAAGAGCTGTCATTCAAGCAAAATCTATGAAAAAGAAAAGAAAAAGATACTAAGGCACACAATAAACAGAAGACAGAAAAGGACGGGGAGCAATACCAGACACAACACTTATCTTAAAGAACAGAAGTCAGTGGGTTAAATTCCCTTAGTGAAAGACAAAGCTTCTCAATTAGGTTGAAAGAAAAAAAGCCAGAGCGAAATATGAACTCTTTATAAGAGATTTACCTGAAATGACACAAAAACAAAGTGTTGAAAATAAAGAGATGGGTCAGTGATCTTACATTTAAATTTTCTTTCTCCACGCCGAACACAGAAATAGTAGATTTTTAATTGAGTTTTTAAAAGACAGAGTCAAATTTTAAAAAGTAGGAAAAAACTAGAATAAAACCCACCTCTGGGCAGAGCAAGATGGCGGAGTAGGAGACCTGGATTTTGTCTGGTCCCAGGAATTCAGCTGGATAGGGATCAAACCATTCTGAACACCTACAAACTCAATGGGAGATCGAAGAAAAGAATAGCAACAACTCTCTGGACAGAAAAGCGACCACTTTCTGGAAGGTAGGATGTGCGGAGAAGTGAATCTGAGGCGATATTCAGGAGGATAGACAGCGGGGGAGGAGGCCTCCATCGGCTGCTTCTAGCAAGTGATAGAGCCGCAGAGCACAAACTCGGAACTTTTAGAAGTTGGCTCTGCTGAGGGACGTCGCTCCAGTGGCTAAACAGGGGGTGGAACCCTCGTGGAACAGTGTGGTCTCAAGACCCTCGGGGTCACAGAAAGACCCAGGGTGCCTGAGTGCGGCAGAGCTCCCAGGTATCAGAACGGGGAAGCCGGCTGCAGAGATGGAGCCGAGGAGCGGGCTCCCAGCTCGGGGTTGCCATAAACCGGGATCCGTGGCACAGTCGGGCCCCTGCTCCTCCAGCAGGGACCCAACAAGCGGCAGATCCGGGGAGACTCCCCTTCCTCCCCCGGGAGGAGCATCGCGGGAGCGCACCGCAGGGATCTGCTGGGTTTGGAGACTCCACACGGGGTCGGGTGCTAGAGATAGAAACGCGCGGTCACAGGCCGGGTGAGCACGGAGTGCGGCCGGAGACCGGGGAGACGGGAGTGACTGACTGCTTTTCTCTGGGGGCACACTGAGGAGCAGGGCCCTGAGTTCTCGGGTCCTCTGGGGCGGAGACTGGGAGGCCACCATTTTCACTCTCCGCCTCCAAAGCTGTATGGGAAGCTTGCAGGGAACAAAAGCTCCCGAGAGCAAAACCCGAGCAGATTACTTAGCCCGGACAGGCAAGGGCGGGGCAATTCCGCCTCTGGCAAAGACATTTGGGAACCATGGCAACAGGCCCCTCCCCCAGAAGATCAGCGAGAACAGCCAGCCAAGACCAAGTTTACCGATCAATGAGAACAGCAGAACTCCAGCGCTAGGGGAATAATGCACATAGAATCCATGGCTTTTTTTACCATGATTCTTTAGTCTTTCAAAGTTAATTTTTTTTAACTTTTTTTTTTTGAATTTTTCTTTTTCCCCTTTTCAACCAACATCTTATCAATCCCTTTTTTAAAAAACATTTTTATTTTTCATTTTTAGAGTCATATTCTATCCCTTCATAGTAGTTACCTGTATTTTTGGCATATATATATATATAAGTTGTTCTCTCTTTAAAATTTTGAGATAGTTTCTTCTAACAGATCAAAATATACCCTAAATCTCTAGTGTATGGTTTTTTTCTGCTCTCCTGCCTGATCACATTCTCTCCCTTTTTTTTCTTTCTTTTTTTTTTAAATCTCTTCTTTCTTTTTTCAAACAACTTCTTATCAACTCCTTTTATAAAATTTTTTATAATTTCCATCTTTCCAGTCATATTTCATCCCTTCATCATATCAACCCTAATTTTTGTACATCTGTAAGTTTTACTTTCTTTAAAATTTTGGGAGGCACTTTCTTCTAACAGACCAAAATGCACCCAAAATCTAGTGTGTGCCACTGATCTATATAGCAGCCTGATCATATTTGATCATATTCTCTTTTTTTGTTTTGTTTTGTTCTGTTTTTGTTTGTTTTTATCTTTATCTTTTTCTTTTTCTTTTTCTTTTTTCTCTCTTTCCCTTCCTTTTCCCCCTGCTTCAGGTCTTTTCTGATTTGTTTAGAGTATATTTTCTGGGGACGTTGTTACCCTGTTAGCATTTTGTTCTCTCATTAATCTATTCTCCTCTGGACAAAATGACAAGACAGAAAAAATCACCTCAACAAAAAGAACAAGAGGTAGTACCAACTGCCAGGGACCTACTCAATACGGACATTAGTACGATGTTGGATCTAGAGTTCAGAATCATTACTTTGAAGATACTAGCTGGGCTTGAAAAAAGCATGGAAGTTATTAGAGAAACCCTTTCTGGAGAAGTAAAAGAACTAAAATCTAACCAAGTCGAAATCAAAAAGGCTATTAATGAGGTGCAATCAAATATGGGGGCGCTAACTGCTAGGATAAATGAGGCAGAAGAGAGAATCAGTGAGCTAGAAGACCAAATGATGGAAAATAAAGAAGCTGAGAAAAAGAGAGATAAACAACTACTGGATCACGAGGGCAGAATTTGAGAGATAAGCGATACCATAAGACGAAACAACATTACAATAATTGGGATCCCAGAAGAAGAAGAAAGAGAGAGAGGGGCAGAAGGTATAATGGAGCAAATTATAACAGAGAACTTCCCTAATTTGGGGAAGGAAACAGGCATCAAAATCCAGGAAGCACAGAGAACCCCTCTCAAAATCAATAAAAATAGGTCAACACCCCGACATCTAATAGTAAAACTTACGAGTCTCAGAGACAAAGAGAAAATCCTGAAAGCAGCCCAGGAGAAGAGATATGTAACCTACAATGGTAGAAACATTAGATTGGCAACAGACCTATCCACAGAGACCTGGCAGGCCAGAAAGGACTGGCAGGATATATTCAGAGCACTAAGTGAGAAAAATATGCAGCCAAGAATACTCTATCCAGCTAGGCTATCATTGAAAATAGAAGGAGAGATAAAAAGCTTCCAGGACAAACAAAAACTAAAGGAATTTGCAAACACGAAATCAGCCCTACAAGAAATCTTGAAAGGGGTCCTCTAAGCAAAGAGAGAGCCTAAAAGCAACATAGACCAGAAAGGAACACAGACAATATATAGTAACAGTCACCTTACAGGCAATACAATGGCACTAAATTCATATCTTTCAATAGTTACCCTGAATGTAAAGGGGCTAAATGCCCCAATCAAAAGACACAGGCTATCAGATTGGATTAAAAAACAAGACCCATCGATATGCTGTCTGCAAGAGACTCATTTTAGACCCAAAGACACCCCCAGATTGAAAGTGAGGGGGTGGAAAACCATTTACCATGCTAATGGACACCAAAAGAAAGCTGGGGTGGCAATCCTTATATCAGACAAATTAGATTTTAAGCCAAAGACTGTAATAGATGAGGAAGGACACTATATCCTACTTAAAGGGTCTACCCAACAAGAAGCTCTAACAATTGTAAATATCTATGCCCCTAACATGGGAGCAGCCAATTATATAAGGCAATTAATAACAAAAGGAAAGAAACACATTGACAATACAATAATAGTGGGGGACTTCAACACCCCCCTCACTGAAATGGACAGATCATCTAAGCAAAAGATCAACAAGGAAATAAAGACTTTAAATGACACACTGGACCAAATGGACTTCACAGACATATTCAGAAAATTCCATCCCAAAGCAACAGAATACACATTCTTCTCTAGTGCCCATGGAACATTCTCCAGAATCGATCACATCCTAGGTCATAAATCAGGTCTCAACTGGTACCAAAAGATTGGGATCATTCCCTGCCTATTTTCAGACCACAATGCTTTGAAACTAGAACTCAATCACAAGAGGAAAGTCGGAAAGAACTCAAATACATGGAGGCTAAAGAGCATCCTACTAAAGAATGAATGGGCCAACCAGGAAATTAAAGAAGAATTAAAAAAAATTCATGGAAGCCAATGAAAATGAAAACACAACTATTCAAAATCTTTGGGATGCAGCAAAGGCAGTGCTAAGAGGAAAGTATATAGCAATACAAGCCTTTCTCAAGAAGCAAGAAAGGTCTCAAGTACACAACCTAACCCTACACCTAAAGGAGCTGGAGAAAGAACAGCAAATAAAGCCGAAACCCAGCAGTAGAAGAAAAATAATAAAGATCAGAGCAGAAATCAATGAAATAGAAACTAAAAGAACAGTAGAACAGATCAACGAAACTAGGAGCTGGCTCTTTGAAAGAATTAACAAGATTGATAAACCCCTGGCCAGACTTATCAAAAAGAAAAGAGAAATGACCCAAATCAACAAAATCATGAATGAAAGAGGAGAGATCACAACCAACACCAAAGAAATACAAACAATTCTAAGAACATATTATGAGCAACTCTATGTGAGCAAATTAGATAACCTGGAAGAAATGGATGCATTCCTAGAGATGTATCAACTACCAAAACTGAACCAGGAAGAAATAGAAAACCTGAACAGACCTATAACCACTAAGGAAATTGAAGCAGTCATCAAAAATCTCCCAACAAACAAAAGCCCAGGGCCAGATGGCTTCCCAGGGGAATTCTACCAAACATTTCAAGAAGAATTAATACCTATTCTTCTGAAACTGTTCCAAAAAATAGAAATGGAAGGAAAACTTCCAAACTCATTTTATGAGGCCACCATTACCTTGATCCCAAAACCAGACAAAGACCCCATCAAAAAGGAGAATTACAGACCAATATCCCTGATGAACATGGATGCAAAAATTCTCACCAAAATACTGGCCAATAGGATCCAACAATACATTAAAAGGATTATTCACCACGACCAAGTAGGATTTATTCCTGGGCTGCAAGGTTGGTTCAACATCTGCAAATCAATCAACGTGATACAATACATTAACAAAAGAAAGAACAAGAATCATATGATCCTCTCAATAGATGCAGAAAAAGCATTTGACAAAGTACAGCATCCTTTCTTGATCAAAACTCTTCAGAGTATAGGCATAGAGGGTACATACCTCAATATCATAAAAGCCATCTATGAAAAACCTACAGCGAATATCATTCTCAATGGGGAAAAACTGAGAGCTTTCCCCCTAAGGTCAGGAATGCGGCAGGGATGTCCACTATCACCACTGCTATTCAACATAGTATTAGAAGTCCTAGCCACAGCAATCAGACAACAAAAAGAAATCAAAGGCATCCAAATCGGCAAAGAAGAAGTCCAACTCTCACTCTCTGCAGATGATATGATACTTTATGTGGAAAACCCAAAAGACTCCACCCCAAAACTGCTAGAACTCATACAGGAATTCAGTAAAGTGGCAGGATATAAAATCAATGCACAGAAGTCAGTGGCATTCCTATACACCAACAACAAGACAGAAGAAAGAGAAATTAAGGAGTCGATCCCATTTACAATTGCACCCAAAACCATAAGATATCTAGGAATAAATCTAACCAAAGAGGCAAAGGATCTGTACTCAGAAAACTATAAAATACTCATGAAAGAAATTGAGGAGGTAGACACAAAGAAATGGAAAAATGTTCCATGCTCACGGATTGGAAGAACAAATATTGTGAAGATGTCAATGCTACCTAAAGCAATCTACACATTCAAAGCAATCCCCATCAAAATACCACCCACTTTTTTCAAAGAAATGGAACAAATAATCCTAAAATTTGTAGGGAACCAGAAAAGACCCCGCATAGCCAGAGGAATGTTGAAAAAGAAAAGCAAAGCTGGCGGCATCACAATTCCGGACTTCCAGCTCTATTACAAAGCTGTCATCATCAAGACAGTATGGTACTGGCACAAAAACAGACACATAGATCAATGGAACAGAATCGAGAGCCCAGAAATGGACCCTCAACTCTATGGTCAACTCATCTTTGACAAAGCAGGAAAGAATGTGCAATGGAAAAAAGACAGTCTCTTCAACAAATGGTGTTGGGAAAACTGGATAGCCACATGCAGAAGAATGAAACTGGACCATTTCCTTACACCACACACAAAAATAGACTCCAAATGGTTGAAAGACCTCAATGTGAGACAGGAGTCCATCAAAATCCTAAAGGAGAACACAGGCGGCAACCTCTTCGATCTCAGCCGCAGCAACTTCTTCGTAGAAACACTGTCAAAGACAAGGGAAGCAAGGGCAAAAATGAACTATTGGGACTTCATCAAGATAAAAAGCTTTTGCACAGCAAAGGAAACAGTCAACAAAACCAAAAGACAACCAACAGAATGGGAGAAGATATTTGCAAATGACATATCAGATAAAGGGCTAGTATCCAAAATCTATAAAGAACTTATCAAACTCAACACCCAAAGAACAAAGAATCCAATCAAGAAATGGGCAGAAGACATGAACAGACATTTTTCCAAAGAAGACATCCAAATGGCCAACAGACACATGAAAAAGTGCTCAACATTGCTCGGCATCAGGGAAATCCAAATCAAAACCTCAATGAGATACCACCTCACACCTGTCAGAATGGCTAAAATTAACAAGTCAGGAAACGACAGATGTTGGTGGGGATGCGGAGAAAGGGGAACCCTCCTTGCATTCCCCTGTTGGTGGGAATGCAAGCTGGTGCAGCCACTCTGGAAAACAGTATGGAAGTTCCTCAAAAAGTTGAAAATAGAGCTACCATATGATCCAGCAATTGCACTACTGGGTATTTACCCCAAAGATGCAAAAGTAGGGATCCGAAGGGGTACGTGCACCCCAATGTTTATAGCAGCAATGTCCACAATAGCCAAACTGGAAAGAGCCAAGATGTCCATCGACAGATGACTGGATAAAGAAAATGTGGTATATAGATACAATGGAATATTATGCAGCCATCAAAAGGAATGAGATCTTGCCATTTGCAACGATGTGGATGGAACTGGAGGGTATTATGCTGAGCGAAATAAGTCAAACAGAGAAAGACATGTATCATATGACCTCACTGATATGAGGAATTCTTAATCTCAGGAAACAAACTGAGGGTTGCTGGAGTGGGGGGTGGGGTGGGAGGGATGGGGTGACTGGGTGATAGACACTGGGGAGGGTATGTGCTCCGGTAAGTGCTGTGAATTGTGCAAGACTGTTGAACCTCAGATCTGTACCTCTGAAACAAATAATGCAATATATGTTAAGAAAAAAAAAAAGAAGATAGCAGGAGGGGAAGAATGAAGGGGGGGGAATCAGAGGGGGAGACAAACCATAGAAATGATGGACTCTGAAAAACAAACTGAGGGTTCTAGAGGGGAGAGGGGTGTGAGGATGGGTTAGCCTGGTGTTGGGTATTAAAGAGGGCACGTTCTGCATGGAGCTCTGGGTGTTATGCACAAACAATGAATCATGGAACACTACATCTAAAACTAATGATGTAATGTATGGGGATTAATATAACAATAAAAAAATTAAAAAAAAAAAAACCCCACCTCAGAGGCAGAGAAAAGTTAAACCAATATAAAACAAAATTTTCCAACTCAAAAAGAGCATCAGAGAGAGGAGGAAAAAAGGGGGGGGGGGGAGTTTTTTATGTGAAAAACCTTACTAGAATTAATGAGGAACACTGAAATATTGAAAAAATACATCAATTAGATATAACAGTTGTAATTTCCAAGTAAAGGGCCCAAAACTCATTAAACTGGTTCTGGTTCATCTACTTTTAAAATTTGCATTTGGGAATGACAGTTCACTCTGGTCAGTATCTATTTTATAATACTGCATCAATTGAAATTTCAATGTAAGTATCTAATTACAATTCAAGAACCTTGTTTCTACTTAAATTTTCTTCTCAATTTTATATGGAATCTTTACAACAGTTGACTGCATTCTAGATAATAGTTTCAAAGAACTGACATCATTAAAACCCATGTCTTCTAACCACAGTTCAATTAATAAGAATTCAACAGTAAAGAAACATATTTCCCTAGAAACCAAACATTTGGAAACTTAAAGTCACACCCCCAAGTAACTCCTGAGTTAAAGAAATTACAAAAGTTTTCTAACTAAAGAAGCTCTATTTATCAGAACTTCAAAGATACAGCTAATGTATTATTTAGTGGAAATATATATACTTTAAATGCATTTATCAAAAATTAACAAGATTAAAAATAAATGAGTTAAGCATTTATTCAGAAAAATAGTAAGACTACATAAGAAAAAAATGAGAAGGCACAAATAATATTCAGAACGAAAGGGGGAACTTAACTACAAAATTAACATTGTGTAATAGACAAAATGAGTAGTTTTCTAGAAGAATATAAATTATCAAATATATAATACAAATTATCAAAATTCAAGTGGAATAGAAACCCTAAGTAAACCAAAAGTCATTTTTTTTAATTGAATTAATAGTTAAAATATTTTTTCACTCCTGCCTCCATTCCTCAAAAAAAATGGACACCAAGAAGAGCTAGTTTAGTTTTTTGGGTAAGTTTTATTAAATCTCAGGGACAGAAGATTTAATGAAATATATTTAAAGAAAAATAAAATCAGAGATAGAGTGTCCCATCATTGTATTATATGAGACTAGTATAGTCTTGATCCACAAGCAAGAAAGTGACAGAAGAAAAAAGAAAAATACAGACCTATCTCACTAATTGAGCATAGAAAACAAACCAAACATAAAATTTAACAAGTTGAAGCCATTAGTATATAAAAATATGTTAATTTTATTTATTTTTAAAATATTTTATTTATTTATTTGTCAGAGAGAGGTAGAGAGTACAAGCAGGGGGAGCGGCAGGCAGAGGGAGGAACAGGCTCCCCTCTGAGCAAGTAGCCTGATGCGGACTCAATCCCAGGACCCTGGGATCATGAGCTGAGCTGAAGGCAAAGGCTTAACCAACTGAGGCACCCAAGCCTCCAAAAATATGTTAATTTGAAAGGAGAATTTACCCCAGAAATGAAAGGATCGTTTAGCATCAAACCCCTTTAAAGTAATACCCCATACTAACAATTTAAAGGACAAAAATACATATGATATCTCAATACATACAGTATAATATAAACTTAATAATATTAAATACCATTCATGAAAGATTCTTAGGTATCTAGTAATAGAAAGAAATTTCCTTACCCTGATAATGTATCTACAAAAAAAGTTATTAGTAGGAAAAAAGCAGGGACCCCTTTTTTTTCCAATATTGATGGGAAACATCTGAAATTTTATTATTTAAAATTTTACCCTTTAAATGTAATACGTGCTGTAACTTGTGTTATATGCCCTTCACCAGATCAAGGACATTTCTTTCTATTCCTGATTTATAAGACTGTTTATACTGATACCAAACCTTAGCCAAAGCAATAAGACAAGAATGAGACAAAATTGTCATTTGCACATAAACTATTAGAACTTATAAGAAGCACATCAAGATTGCTAGACATGTGATAAGCACACAAAAATCAATAGCATTGAAATACAGTTAATAACTAATTGGAAAATATAATAGAAAACAAAACAGAATTCATGACAGCTACAAAAATATGAGGTACCTTAACAAACCACTTTGATAGATTATTATCAAACTACAAACTACATGTGAAACTTTATGAAAACATGCATAAAATGTCATTAAAGAACATGAAAAGAAAATCTGAATAAATGGTTAGATAGATCATGATCATGGATAAAAAAAAAACTCAAAGCCATAAAAATGTTCTTCCTCTAATTATTCTATAAATTCACTATAATTCTAATCAAAATCCCAACAGAATGTTTCCTGGATATTTAAACACTGAATCTAAAATTTACATGGAAGAGTATATGTCCACAAATATCCAAGATACTTCAGAAAAAGAACAAGGAAGAAGATTTGCTCTGTGAAAAATCAAAATACTTTATAAAGTTGTGGTATAATTTAAAAAGTGTGACATCGACAGAGAGATAATCAGTTAAACAAACAAGAAATACCAAAAACAGACCTGATATATGATACATTTGTATAACATGGAGGAGGCATAAAAATGAGTAGTGACAGGGCGCCTGGGTGGCTCAGTTGGTTAAGCGACTGCCTTCAGCTCAGGTCATGATCCTGGAGTCCCTGGATCGAGTCCCGCATCGGGCTCCCTGCTCAGCAGGGAGTCTGCTTCTCCCTCTGACCCTCCCCCCTCTCATATACTCGCTCTCTCTCATTCTCTCTCTCTCAAATAAATAAATAAAATCTTTAAAAAAAAACAAAACAACTCTTTAAAAAAAAAAATGAGTAGCGACACAATTCACTGTTCAAAAGATGAAACTGGGACAACGGATTTTTCTTATTTAAAAAAGAATTGATCCTCTATCATATTCATTAAAAATTCTAATTAGTTAAGTACCTAGATATAAAGGAACAAATCTCTATAATTTTAGAATAAAAATTTTAAAATGTCTTTATGAATTTAGTTTGTTCTGATTAAATATGGCATCTATTACGATTGGTAATTGCTCATGGTGTATTGGAGTTTTACTGTCTCTGTTAGCTTAATATTTTAAACCTCATCTTTGCCAGTGAAGACTTCACACCTAGAATACATGAATGACTCCTATAAATGCATAAGAAATAAATAATCCCATAAAAATGGGCAAAGGGTATGAACAGGCAACAAGCAAATGAGAAAATGGCCAATAAGGATAAAAAATGCTCCAACTCAATAGTAATCAGGTAGATGCAGTTTAAAAAAACCAACAAACAAATATTTTTAAAAAGCAGTGAGATGCTAATTCCGATCCTTAAAACTGACAAAAATTTAAAATTTTGACTGCACCAAGCATTGACAAAAATATGGAAAAATAGAAACCTCACACACTCCTTGTCTATATTGACATAAATCACATTGAAAAACAATTTGGTAATATCTAGTGCAAATAAAAAAATCCTACACATCCTATAACTCAGAAATTCCACTTCCAGTTTCATACACCAGAGGAACTCTTTCACACAAGCACAATGAGACACTGAAGCTTTGTTTGTAGTAACAAAAAATTAGAAATAATTCAGACGACTGGCATAGGGGAATGGATATAAAATGTGTGATACGTTCATGTGGTAGGATACTCTACACTAGTTAAAATGAATAAGTATATCTATATGTATTAATGTGAATAGATTTTTTAAAAACATAGATTGAATGGGGGGAGTGAACTCTTGTACAGCATGGGAATTTTTAAGTAAATTTTAAATGCACAAAACATTACTATGTCATTAATGAATATATGTAGTAAATACAGAGAAGTCTAGACTGAATACACATCAAATTCTTGGAAATTCTTCCCTTTGAGGAAGGATAGAAGGAAATTGGACTAGAGAGGGAAATACAGGAGATTTAAACTTTTTCTATGATGGTTTCTTTCTTTAAAAACAAATTTGTCACAAACTAGGAGACAATATTTGCAAAAGACATATCTGATAAAGAAGTGTTATCCAAAATATAGATGAACACTTACAACTCAATAATAAGAAAACAGCCCAATTAAAAGCTGGGCAAAAGACTTAACTTGACACCTCACCAAAGAAGACACACTAATGGCAAATAAACATAAGAAAGGATGCTCAATACCATACACCATTAGGGAATTGCAAATTAAGACAATAATGAGATGCTGCTATACACTTATTAGAACGGTCAAGATCCAAATCACTGAACACACCAAATGCCGGCAAAGATGTGCAGTAATAGGAACTCTCCCATTCATTGATGGAGGAAACGAAAAATGGTTACAGCCACTTTGGACAACAGTTTGACAGCTTCTTACAAAACTAAACATACTCTTACTATATTATCCAGCAATCACACTCCTTGGTATTTCCCCAAATGAGTTGAAAACTATGTTTACACAAAAATGTGCACATGCATGTTTATAGCAGCTTTATCCAAGATTGCCAAAACTTGGAAGCAACCAAGATGTACTTTAGTAGATGAATGGATAAGTAAACTGGTACATCAGACAATGAAATATTATTCGATCCATAAAAAGACATGAAGGAAACTTAAATGTTATTACTGAATGAAAAAAGAAATCTGAAATGGCTATACTACTGTCTGATTCCAGCTACACAACATTCTGTAAAAGGCAAAATCATGGAGACAGTAGAAAGATCAGTGTTTCCCAAGGATTAGAAAGGTGGGAGTGATGGGCAGACAGAACAAAAGGAGTTTTCAGGGCAGTGAAACTTTGTGTGACACTGTAACATTGGGTAGGTGTCATTATTCATTTTCCAAACCCATAGAAGGCACAACACCAACAATAACCCTAATGTAAAGTATGGACTTTGGGGGATAATGGCATGTCAGTGCTGGCTCACTGATGGTGACAAATACACCACTCTGGTGCAGGATGGTACTGGTAAGGGAGGCTGTGTGTATTGGGGGCGAGTAATTTAGAAACTCTTTGTACTTCCTGCTCAATTTTGCTATGAACCTAAAACTGCTTTAAAAAAATAAAGTCTATCCATTTTTTAAAAATTGGAAGTGTACATGAAAAAAGTTAATATTTGTTCATCTGGAGTAGTGAGCATCTAGGTCTTACCATATGATCATTTATAGTTTTCTCTTAATTTTCCAATAAGGCATTCTAAAGACAATAATCATTGGAAATATGTATCATCAGCTGTACATTAAAGAAAATACAGATGAATATTTTATAGTGATAAAGGTATAATTCACAAAGAAGATCAAACCATCATAAATATTTACACTTCCAAAAAATATCAGAGAAATTTATCAAGTAAAATCTATTAGAAACACAAGGAAACACTGAGAAGACCTCAATCATGGTGGAGAGCTTCACTTGCCTTTCAAAAAATCAATAGTTGAAATAGATAAAAAATAAATAAGGATATAACAGATATGAAGAAACCATTGCAAGCCTGATTTAATAAATATATTTTGAACTTTGTAATATAAAACATACTGCATATTTTGAATTTTATATTTGAAATGCTTTTCAAATATCCTTGGAATATTTTTTAAAAATTGATTCTATATCAGACCACGAATAAAGCTTGATATATCTAGAAAATAGAAATATGAAAAGCCTAGTGTCCTGGCCCTATGTTAGATCATGTTAGGAAGGAGTCAGGCTTCCAGGGAAAGGACACCCCCTTGCCAATCTCAACACTTGAAGTCACTCAGCACAACCCTCAGATCTTACCTCCGGGGCAACTCTTCTACAGGGCTGCTAAAGATGCTTGAGCCATCGTGTCCCTCTTTAGAAATCCCTTTTCTGAGGAGTAAGAAACTAAATTGAATGGGGGACAAAAAGCTACAATTGGATTCTTCTTGACCTAATTTACATAAGTCACGTTTCCACAGTCTCTCAACCCTCTCTTTCAGAGGCACCTGCAATGATTCTCTGAAAATCCTTTGCTGGTTAAATTTCTCTTCAAATCAGTTGAACTTCTGGAGTAAAAGAGGCAAATGTGGGGGGGGGGGGAAGAAAAAAACAAAACAAAACAAGGGGCGGCAGAGGAGAGAGGAAGGTAAGGGACTGGTGAATCTCAGACACCAAAGGGAAGTCCCATCAGCAGAGCACATGCCTCCGGCTTCCTGGATGGAATTCTTCTCTGGCTAATTTAACATATGTGAGCTACACTTGCTCACCAGGATGAGCAATATACGTCAGGTTTCCATGGCCATTCGTAAAACCCCAGAACAGACTAGGTCTGCACCCTCCCATAAACCTGAGTCAGAAATAAATGGGAAGATTTATAAAGGGGAGGTGCAATTCTTCTGCTACATTGGTTTAAAGATGGTGAAATAAATGAGTTAAACCGTTCGCTCAGAGTGTTTCATGAAGCAGATCTAATGTGCAGTTTTGTGACCTGATGTGACTTTAACTCTTCAGTAAATCAAAAAGCTTAACAAATATTAAGATGGCAAAGATTACCTGTGTGGGACAGATTTGATCTTTCATCCATTATCATTCAGGAAACCAAGGGCTCCAGAAGAAAGCAGCCAGCATGTCATGTGACCGGGGGTGTGGGGTGGGAAGGAGGGGGGTACAGAGCGGCTGTGGAAGAAGCCAGGAGCCTCACAGTAAATACTGATCTTTCTGATCCTCCAAGAAGGATGCCTGAGATTTACAACCAGGGAAGTTTCCAGAAAGTGAGGCCTGTCCCTTTGCTGGGTGTTTCCTGAGGGCCTCTCTTTCAGCTCCTGACACCCCACGAAGCAGGTCCTTACACCCCCAGCACCAGCCACTGTGGTCCACAGATATAAGGCACAGATTAAGGTATTGGTTCCTCTTCAGGGAAACGACACAAATATTGCCCCAGGACACCGAAAATCAACTGGAAAATCCATGTGGGAGAAGATCCCTCCAAACACGCAGGAGATTGACTTAGGAGACCCCAAGTCATCAAAGCTTTCCATTTAGGGGGCAAATGAGTAGCAGGGCCATCATCAATGGTCTCACCCCCTTTTTCTCCTTCATATACGCCAAAGCCAACACTGGAAGCCAGAGATGGCCATTTACCCATGAAATGCCTAGAACCTCCAAACCCCAGAACTGGAAAGACTTAGCAATCATTCTGTCCTGGGACTCAAACAGTGACCAGTGGAATCCCAGACCTTCACGTCCCTGTGCACCTTGAGGACCATCAAGGAAGTGAGGGACAGGCAGGTGAAGAAGGACCAGGGGGGCTCCTCACTGATTCTAGCAAAGCAGCTCTTATAGGTATATATTCTATCCATTGAAATTTTGCATAAGATATCTTGGGAAAAGAAAGGCTACCTCTGCTTATTTTGCAGATGGCAAACCTGAGGTTCAGGGAAGAGAAGAACAGGGCACAGTATGAAACCGAGCTGTGGGCATGTCATCACCATAGGAGTTCAAAGGAAAAAAAAAGATTACCTGCCAAGACAATCCCAAAGCCCACCCTCGTTAAGATGCCTTTGAAGACAAAATACATATGCGCTCTGCTCAGATTACCGAAAGGACAAAATCACCAAGAAAAGTCAAGATTAGGGATTCCTGCAGGTAAATTGGTGACCATATTTGAGAAATTGCACTGAAGTTTTGATTGGTGAAGTGGGCCCCAGGGTAGAAGTCCTGCACAACTCAAAGGCATCCCGTGCCTGCCCTGAGGGCCCCCAGGGTGCAGAGGTAAGCCCTTCACCCGGGATGACAGACCTGACATTCCCACCCAGTAAAAAGGCCAGTCAGATACCTCGCCCCAACTCACTTCCTCCATCAGCATGTACCATCTAGAATCTGCTTAGAATGTATCCAGTTGCTCCTTTTCAGGGCTCCCAGGGGGCCCCACTTGCAGGAGGCATTCTTGGTGCTGAGGCTTATAGCCTCAGCTGTTTCTCAGAGAGCAGGAAGAAATTTCCCCTTGTATCCAGGGATTTGCCTTGACTGTGTTAAAACCAAGGGAATGGAGGAAGAAAGAAATGAGTTGTAGAGGTTTCTGCTGAATTTTGTCCTGCCATCTAATCAAAATGACCTTTTTTAAAAAAAAATTTTTAAATTTTTAAAGGTATTAGCCTCTGTTATTATTATTTGTCTGGGAGTCTATAATAGTCCCGTTTTATTAGATCCAAATTTCCTATTTAGACAACAGAGCCTAAGAGCCTCTTCAGAACAAGTAAATAATATGCATTTTCCAAAGTAATTTGCAGACAAAATACATATGCGCTCTGCTCAGATTACCGAAAGGACAAAATCACCAAGAAGATGATGATGTTGTTTAATAATGTCAAAACTAAATATTTTTGCACCCAAACGGAAATACCTACCATGTCCTGGAAAGGTCCCCTTTAGCCTGCTTGATAAATTATACCTCATTTTTACCACCTCCCACATGCCATCTCTGATGGTTTTGAAAAATCAGCTGGAAGAACATGGGTACTATTTTCAGGAATTGATTTTTCCCTGTCCCCTCTCCCTCTCCCATAATCAGCCACGTGAAAACTCGCCTCGCGCCCACTCTCAGAAACCACCTTCACAAAGGGATTAGAGCACCTGTTCACCAGCCCCAGGTCCCTTCTGCGGGCTGTCTCCAAGCTCGGCTCTGTTTGGACTGGGCTCTGGGCCAAGGAGAGTCCTGCTAATGGCTGACCTCCACCAAGCACCCACAGGCAGACAGACAGGAGCAGTTGCTCCGTCCACCCGGAGCCCAGTAACAGTTGGGCTAAAATTAGTCTGAGGCCTAGGGACAGACTGATTGGAAGGAGAATCGGAGATAGGAGAGGGAGGGGTAAGAATATCCTGGAAGACCAACTTTGGAGAAGTAGTCTGGGTCTCTCCTAACTGCCTTAAGGACGGGGAGGGAAGTAGAAGATTCTGGATAGGGGCCTGACGGCAGCTGCCTGAAAACATCAGGAGACACCTGGGGTCAGTTATGCCCTCACTCTCCACTCAGGCAGATCCCCTTCTGTGCCTCCCCTCTGAGCTGCCCTCCCCACTGCTTTCTGCTAAACTCTGTCTAACTCTTCAGAAACTCTTGTACATTCTTTCAGAAAATTTCCCAACATGAATCCTGATCAGTTTGGAAAGATTTCCTTGTTTTAGACCATAGTCCAAAATGGTCAAAGGGAACAGAGATGATTAAAAGTCCAAGTGCATGTGTAAATCAAATATGGACTTGTGCACAAATCCCCAGACCGTTGGACGTGAGGGTGTTAGTGTTTGTCCTGCTCCTTCTACTATAAATCACTGGGGTTCAGTGTTTCCCTTAGGAATCTGCTTAAAGCGAAAGTTAACGATCCTAACCACATGTCCCTTAAAAGAGGTTTATTACTTTTAACAAAACAACAGAAAAGTGGAGGTGGGTGTCCATCTGAGTCACTGGGCAGATGATGCTCTAGACTACATCCTCCCACTCCATCCCGCCCCCTTTCAGAGGCAGGAAAAGGAAGCCAGGGACTAGAGTGAGGGGAAGTGACCACACTTTCCATGGCTTATTGGGGTCAGTTTTATAGTTAATGTAAGACACAAAGGCCACTGGCTACTACTCGGTGCTAGAGGATTTTGCACAAAGTGCTGGTTTGTAATCAGTGAGAGAAGGTGAGCTCTGACCCTGAGCTACTGGCCTGACTTTGAGCATCAGGAAAAGACCATTAGTACCGGCTGTTGTCACTGCCAGGTTGATTGGTGTCACAGGTAGACGTGGGAGGCTGACTTTCACCTTTAACCGTAATATTGCCCAGTATTGCTTAGTTCTGTGAACTGGGGTTATTTCCCTAGTTACAAAGGCAGAAGAGATGTTCAGCCCTGGGCATTTAAAAATGGCAGATGCCAAACTCTAAAGACATCTCCCAAAACAGAGTTCACTGGAAGAGGTTTCCAGATTGCTATGCTGGAAGGACATAACAGTCAAGAGGATGTAATAAATTTTGATACATTCCCTAGGAAAGCAATCATAGAACTTCAGAGTCACATCTTGACATAGTCCACAAAACTCCTTCTAGTTAAATGTACTTAGATTTCTTTGGAATGAGCATTCTTTATACTTTCTTAGAATGCTCTCCTGTTGTCAGCATTAGACTGTGGGTTCCCCTTGGAAAAGTGTCATATTTATTTCTATCCCACCCCACTACATACCTGCCCCAGGGCCTAAGACCCAGAGTGCTTTATAGATGGGTGCTCCAAACACGTTGTTGACATTTGATGGGGCTCTTGAGCTTGGTACCATTTCCGTCTTATGAAGACTTGCACACACAGAACCAAATGCTCTCAAAACTGGTTGGAGATAAGGACACTCATCGACAAACATCAAACATCCCTAATTTCCCAAAGCCTCATAGGCTCCATCCAAAGGCCAGCAGAGTTACAATGGATACTTAATGATGAAACTCTTTCCAGGTGCTTTCATGTTAACATGGTCCAATGTAATGTCAAGCTGGGAAGAATAAAGGTTAATATATTCTATTAGTCCCAATTGTCATAAGAATTTTACCTAACAATATGATTCATTAAATGCTGAATCTAACAATTATGTTCACCATAATAGAAATTATTCAGACAGATATGATCTGAATAGTTGTGATTTATTAATTTAGACACATATTTAATTAGCAATTGATTTCAATTGTGTCTCCCCCTGAACAATAACTTTTGTGGAAATGCATCCCAGAAAAAAAATACCAACGAAGAAATACCAGGTAATAATAAAGAAAGCAACCACTCCACTATCAGAAATGCTACTATGGCTTTCCCCTGAAACGCTAAGAAAAATAATTCCAGGCAGGGGCACCTGGGTGGCTCAGTTGTTAAGCGTCTGCCTTCAGCTCAGGTCATGATCCCAGGGTCCTGGGATTGAGCCCCACATCGGGCTCCCTGCTCGGCGGGAAGCCTGCTTCTCCCTCTCCCACTCCCCCTGCTTGTGTTCCTGCTCTTGCTGTGTCTCTCTCTGTCAAATAAATAAATAAAACCTTTAAAAAATAATAATAATTTTAAAATAATAATAATAATAATAATAATAATTCCAGGCAGCTTGAAGAGGTGGCTCTTTTCCCTGCATATGAAACACTGCTCCTGATCCCATGAGTAAGGACATCCCAGTGAGCTATGGTGCTGCAGACAGTCACGGAGCAGAAGGAATGTGAGAGCCCCAGGTCCTTCTGGATCTACTGGAGAATCCCATCTCTAGCTCCAGGTCTAGACAGAGAACAATTGTTCTGGCTTCCATCTCCTGTGCCCTGGGGGGCCCTGAGAAAAACCCAGTGCTACCCCTCACTGCCTACAATTTCCAATTTCTTATACTGGGACCCAAACTTTTGCATTCCTTTTGCATTCCTTCTTGGATATCAAACTCAAAAGAATATTATCCATAATCAAAAAAAAAAATGAAGACAGAGAAATGAAAGAAAGAAAGATAGATAGAAAAAAGAAAGAATGCTTTCTTTTATGCTTTTAAAAGGGAAAAATGGATTTTCCTTCTAGTGGTCTTTTAATCAATTCTTTACACCCAAGTTTATTCCTACCCCAACTACATCTGATAGACCAGTAACAATTTTCCATTTAGAAAAAGGCAACATTTGGCTTTTCATGATGCTCAGAAATTTGGCATAGAAAGGGTAGGGAGGGGGCGCCTGGGTGGCTCAGTTGGTTAAGCGACTGCCTTCGACTCAGGTCATGATCTCGGAGTCCCGCGATCGAGTCCCGCATCGGGCTCCCTGCTCAGCGAGGAGCCTGCTTCTCCCTCTGACCCTCCCCCCTCTCATGTACTCTCTCTCTCTCTCTCATTCTCGCTCTCTCAAATAAATAATCTTAGGGAAAAAAAAAATCTTGAAAAAAAAAAAAAAGAAAGGGTAGGGAGGGTGGGAGGAAGCAGGAGGAGGAATTGGAATAGATATCTTCCTTCTCACTCTTCTTTCTACTGGCCTCAGCCTTAACTGGCTTCCCTCCTAATGGTTCCATGCCTTGGACCATCAACGATCATTAACTATATTCCTTTAACAAATAAATATATAATAATAGAGGTAGACATTTGAAATTCCGGACTTAAATCTTTTCACATTCAAATTGTAAAATCTGGGCTCCTTGGTGGAATGGTTGATTCTAGAGCTGGGGCATGAATTATGCAAAATGAGCCTGGAGCATCTAGTCATACCAGGCAACCGGCAAGACTACCAGATCTTATCAAAAGGATGCAAGTGCCAATGTAAAGGGGCTCCAATTGCAAAACGTTTGGGTAACTTTATTGAAACATATCAAATGCTTTATAAATCCATGATTTCCCGATGATACAAAACATCACCACCTCATTGGTCATCTTTGGAGAATAAAGGAAAATGGACTCATTACCATAAAGGAAAAGGGAAAGAATCACACATTTATCTGCCTTTTCTGTATGAACTATATCTCAATGTAAACAAATAGTTGATGGGGAGAAATTCCCCTTTAGAGAAGTATTCCAGCTGACAAATAAAAGAAGAATAGTAAAATCTGAATATCACTATTTTGTAACTCTAATAAGTAATGAATCTAGACAATGATCTTCAGCAGTGGTTACTAACATCACAAAAAGCAAGATGACCAGGCATTTTGTGCCTGTGTGGATGGACAGAACATTATCTATGAAGTAGCCTTACAAAAACATTGAATCTGGTTGGAATGGACTAAATGTTTCTATTCGCTCCAAATTTGTATGTTGAAACTCTAATCCCCAATGTGATGGTATTTGGAGGTGGGGCCTTTAAGGTCATTAGGTCATGAGGATGGGGTCCTCCTGGATGGGATTAGTTTCCCTATAAGAAGAGGCTAGAGCTAGCCAACTCTTTCTGCCATGCAAGGATACAGCAAGAAGTCAGCAGTCTGCAACTCAGAAGAGGACCCAACAGAACCTGACCATGCTGCACCCTGATCTCAGACTTCCAGCCTCCCGAACTGGGAGAAATAAATTTCTGTGTATGAGCCACCCAGCCTCCAGTACTTTGTCAGAGCAGCCTGAACTAAGACACTGGTCAAACCACTAGATCTAATTACCAATTGACAGGACATACTAGAGCCAGAAGAACATATTCAATGATACCACACAGATGCATTTGCAAAATTAAGAATGTGGAAAACTTTATAGGACAAATCACCTGTTTTTCTTTTAAGCCACAAATTGCAGGCACTTTTTTTTTTTTAATAGCTATAAAAAGAGGAATGGAGAAACCAATGGATGGCAAGGGACTTTCTTTATGTTGTATCAACCAAGTGCAATGTGTGGACTTTGAATGCTCCTTCAAACAAATCAACCTAAAAAAAAAAAATAGTATGAAATAATCAGAGAAACCTAAACACAGACTAGACATTTATGATATTAAGGAACTGGTATTTCTAAGTGTGATAATAGTAACATAGATCTGTGAGGTTTTGTTTTGTTCTGTTTTTAACTAAAGAGTTTTGTCTAGGGGTGCCTGGGTGGCACAGTCGGGTAAGCAGCTGACTCTTGGCTTCAGCTCAGGTTGTGCTCTCAGGGTCATGAGATCAAGCCCCATGTTGGGCTCTGTTCTCAGCACAGAGTCTGCTTAAGACTCTCCTTCTACGCCTCCCCACCAAAATAAATAAATAAATCTTAAAAAAAAAATAGAGTTTTGTCTTATACAGACAGGTACATACTAAGATATTTACTGGTGAAATGATATGATGAGGGCCAAGACTGAGGCCCCTCCAGATGCCTCCCTTGCTCCTCCCCAGCCCTGGCCCTTGTGTGATGTCCGGAATTTGCTTCAATAATCCAATAGTGGGGAGAGAATGGTGGATGGGAGCAGAAATGAAAGAAGACTTGAAACTATCTCTAATAAAAAATACAATTTAAAAGAATCCTTAAAATTGGTTGTGATGTTTTATTTTTATGTTTCAAGCTAACAGTAGATTTTGAAATAAGTGACAGTAATTACTGTTTTCAGATTTCCTAACACTCAGCACTAGACTATGAGCCCTTTCACATCAGATCTTATTCAGCTTTGTTTGATTGACTCAAAAATAGGTATGTACATCTCTATGAGCCAGGCTGGGTGCCTGGAGCTGAAAATGCAGCTTCAGGCCAGAAAGTCCCTGTCGTCCACAGAATGCTTACACTCTAGTTGGAGTGTAAGGACAAAAAGAAAACAAACTGACACAAGAGGAGGCGTTGCTAAGACAGAAAGTCCCAAAGGGGGATGTATTTAAGGAAGAGAGGCTGGGAAGGCCTCTCTGGGGTGGTGCCCCTTGAGCTGTAAGAAGAGAAGGAGTGGGCCTTGTGAAGGGAGATTGAAGAGCTCCCGCAGAGGCAGTGAGAACCAAATGTACAAAGTCCTAAGTCGAGAAAGACCTGGCAGGTTCAAGAAAACAAGAGACAACTGGTGGGGCAGGCACAAAATCATCAAGGGGCAGAGAGGAGCACATGAGGTTCAAGAGATAGGCATGAGCTAGATCAGGTGAGACTTGATTGGCATAATACATTGTTTGTCTGCTCGGTTGTTTTTTAATCTTATATCCATTATAACAATCAGAGTGTCTGGTGCATGATGAACTCAATGTGTTGGTCTGGATTAACTCCTTCTATACTGTATTTGGAAAGTGGCTATATTAGAACTTCAGAAAGCCATCAAGAAGATATGACCACCAATTGACCCATGAGCTTGACCCGAGGACTTGGAGGGTCCTCACCCCATCCCCGTCCTTGGAATGTGGGTTCCACTTGCCTTTCTCACTCCAGAGGCTGCTCCAAGGACAGAGCCTTGAGAGAGTGATGTGTTGTTGAGAGCACCTACATGGTAAACATGACAGAACCCAGTGAAGGCCTCTTTATAAACTTTTAAAATCTGGCAAGCAGGTGCAGGGGTTCATTCATCTTGTTGCCACCCAAGAAATTTCCCTTTACTTCTTAAAACTACCACCTACCAACTTAGAGTGGCCTGCCTCTCTCTTCCATTTCTCCCTGCCCTCCAAGTAAGTGAGCTTTGTTTCAGATTATAGCCAGGAAGTTCCTGAGAGGGTTGCAAAGCAACACATATGCTCTTTATAGACAAATTCTTAAATTTGTATTTTTAAAAAACAAGACCACAGGACCAAAATGGAGTCACTTATGCTAAGCCCCACATCACCAAACCAAGACTTTTTATAGTTTTGCTTCTCCCAAAAATGGAATCTTAAACCAGTCAATTAGGAATCACCTGATGGCACTCTTTAGGTAATCTGCCTGATAGACACCTGTCATCCCCTAAAGGAAAAGAACCCTGCAATAACCAACCCACTTTTTTTGCCTAGTGTAACTTCCTTGTTCCCATTCCGTTCTACCTATGAGTCTTTCATTTTGTACAGCTCCTTGGAGCTCCTTTCTATCTGCTAGATTGGATGTTGCCCAATTTGAATCAATTTTCACTCAAATAAACTCAAAATTTTTAATATGCCTCAGTTTATCTTTTAACAGTATTAACCAGAGTTCTGTTGATTTCTCAAGTCTCTCTGTTTATTTCAGGAAACCTACTGAAACTGGTCTATTTAACTCCTTTCTTGCTTCAGCACAGGTTTGGCAGAGAATAAAATGTCAATGAGTCTGAGAGTCCTTCATGTTTTTCCAGAGCTTGAAGTGAGTTGCAAGGTAGAATTAATTGGGGTTGGCAGGACTAGAAATTGGACATAGCCTCTTAGTTCCAGGGGCATGAAGTCTTCCCAGTTTGGCTTCCTAATTTGGTTTGAAATAAATTTCTGGAATGTCAAACATCCCCATATTCAAAGGTAAGTATATATCTATATTCCAAAGCCAAACAAAAATGTCTTTTAGATTATCTGTCATTTTCTATTACTTGTGATACAGTTCCCTTCATTTAGTGCCTATAATCAAGAATTAACATTGCACCTCAAATACAAATGAATGGGAAAGGTAACAGAGGGGGAAGCCTATCAAAATAGCCTAAAATAGGAGCAATTTGTCCATGTCTAATTTGTTGGGCAAAAGGACTTTCACCTGTTAGGAGAACAAGGTAATCTAGTTTGAGGTCTTGAAAGAGAGAACAAATGGAGTGTTCTCTTTCTTCATAATTGTTCACATTTAATGGCATTACAAGGGCATGTTAGCTATTCCAACCGAAAGCAATTTAATGAAAATGTATGCATATTGGTGGCATTGATATGTTAATGCTAGGAATGAAATATAAATCTTTGGGGAAACAAATGCGAGGGAGGGCACCAGGAGGCTTTGTTCACCAACTCACATGGAGTTGGGCTTCAGGAAAGAATAACCTGTAGTCTGTTCTTCCTTCCCGTGACCTACAGGTCCTTGGTATAGGAAACTCAAGTAGATGGAGATGGGAAGACAATCATTTGGGATCTCCGTGGTCTGAAACCACCTCCAAAGGCAACAGATCCCACCACCTGGAATTTACTCTCTGCCCTCAACCCCAACCTATATCTTCATTTGCCTAAAATAAAAATAAGAAATTCAAACACATGTAAAAATTCATCTTTACCAAAATCTTCCTTGATTAACCCCATCCAGATTGGCTCTTGCACTTGGGTTCCATCTACATATGAACTTTTGCACATGTTGATGTATTGCTTCAAAGAACATAATTTGCTGATACATTGTTCCAGATCATTTCATCTGAGTATTTTTGTGTTTATTTGAGAATTCAGGTGCCTGGAACTTTTCCCTTTCATTTGGGAATTCAGGTATAAAGTCAATTTTCTATAATTGTTTGTGGCATTACTCCCAGAAGGGGAACTATTGGATGACATTTCCATCAGAGATGAAAACTCACCAGCCATTTTGTTTAAACATTGCTTGGTCACTGGAATTCCAATTCAGTTGGTATTATTTATATTGATTCTTCCCATATGTTCTTTTATCAAGTCTTAGTATCTCCACTTCCTTCTCCTGCCTCTTTATCAGTAGGCTCTAGGCACACAGATATTTGCCCGGAGGCGATCAATTCTGATGCCAATATGGAGTTTCACATTCACATATACAAAAGTAAAAACAAAAGTCTAAAAGAGACTAGTGAAAAAAAGAAAAACTAAAAAAAAAAACAAAAACAAAAAGAAAATAATAGGCTTTGATTCATTTCCTTAAGGGTCTTGGGTCTGCTTTCTCTTAAATTTGTGGACTTGTTTCTTCCAGTCTGAAGACAGGACACATGGTCCTTTATTTTCATGGCAGAATGGGCATCTTCTTACATGAAACCAATGACCTGCCTGTCAGGGAAAACCACAGCCCTTTCAGCAACCCCTTCTTTACATTTTTCTTTTTTTTTTTTTTTAAGGATTTATTTATTTATTTTAGAGAGAGAGAGAGTGCTCATGTGAGCATGAGGAGGGGCAGAGGGAGAGGGTGAGAGAGAATCTCCAGCAGACTCCCTACTGAGCACAGAGCCCCATGTGGGGCTCGATCCCAGGACCCTGAGATCATGACCTGAGCTAAAATCAAGAGTCGGCCGCTTAACCAACTGAGCCACCCAGGTGCACCGTCCCCCCACCCCCCCGCCGCCAACAACACACATTCTTGTCTCTTCCCTCAGACTATCAGGAGGAAAGGCCCTAAGACTATGAACCAGAAAAACATAAGGGTGATAAAGATACCTAAGGTGACATTAGACTTTGCCTGGAGCAGATTCAAGGGCCTTGGAGCATCTTGAAAAGCTGACTCTGATTTTCACTTCTATTCATTTCTCCACACGAAGAAGTATGAAACGTACAACCAAAAGTGGAATAAGTAATATCGGCTCATCCCCTCTTTGTTATTCTTCTAGTGCCATCTTGAACTCCATCTCCTCAGAAAGGGCTCCTTAGGCCCTTATCCAGGACTGGTAGCTTTATTCCTGGCCACACCCAGAGCACTCTGTCTGGAGCATGTATGTGCTCCTCGTGTGCCAGATCTCACCACCAGAAAGTGTGCTTTGAGGGGAGAGACAGAATTTCAGTCAGCTTTTATTCCCACAGTTACCAAAATAGTATCAACAAATATTTATTCAATAAATTTTGATCCATCTAAAACCTTAGCTTCTAAAGAACCAAGTCTTATTATTTACTGTACGAGATATCTCAAAGTAGAACTAAATAAAAACTATTAAATAAGAATTAGTGAACACTGTCTCTAGACCAGTCAATGAGAAGTCAGTCAGAATTTGGGCTAGGTGAACACTGGTGGGGGAGGGGAGAACAATAGCAAAAAGAATGAAGAAATCCATCCCAATCTAACTGGCTCCAACTTCTGGACATTCTCCTATCCTAAGCTGGCCCCAAGCCCCTGATCACCATGAGAAGCAAAAGATTTCTTCTTCTTCTAAGAAGAGAAAGAATGATCTCTAAGGTATGATTTCAGGGTGAGCAGTGGTGGGGTAAGGATGGTAATGGAAGGAGGGGTTGTGATTGAACCCTGGGAATCATCTGCTGTCCAAGTGGATGGAGTCTAGGAGATTCTCGTAGTCCAATTCCATATAGGACAGATGAGAAAAATGAGGTTCAGAGAGAATAAATGATTCTCTAGGCCATAGAGTTGATCATGGGCAAAATGGGGATGAGAGCCCAGGTTTCTGACCCCTTGTTCCAGATTTTGAACTATCTATGTCATTTAACTATACCTCTTTAATAAAAATGACATTAATAATCAAAGTGACCACTTCAAATTAATCTGTTGAAAGCTGGAGACTCACTGAGTGAGTTTTTTAAAACCTCCCTGTAACCTATCTACGAACAATACAAATAGAAGTGATCTAGGAATGGGATGGAAATGTACAGTGTTAACAAGGATGTGAAGTGTATGGCTGAAGGGGGGAGGGGACAGTCAGCACAGATACTTAAGAGAACTAGTTAGCAATATCCAATAAAGTCGAAGATGCATATTCCCTTTAATCTGGTGATACCACTTCTAGGTATAGAAACTTTGATACACATACATGAGAAAAAATGTTCATTAATGAAAATTACATTAGGAATAATAACCAAGAGGTGCCTGGGTGGCTTAGTCGGTTAAGCATCCGACTTTTGATCTTGGCTCAGGTCATGATCTCAGGGTTGTGAGTTCAAGCCTTGTGTTGGATTCCATGGAGTCTATGTAAAAAAAAAAGAAAAAGAAAAAGAAAGAAAGAAGTAACAACCAAAAGATAGCCCTGTCAGAGATCAAGTTCCCCAGGAAACAGACTTGAGATGGATATTTGTGCAGGAGGGTTTTAGGTAGTACTCTTGGGAGAAACACCTGTGCAAATAAGGGAAGCAGGACTAAGCAGAGGGAGAAGTTGAACCGTATCACAGTAGTAACAGAAGTTTCAGCCAACCCTACAGAGAACTCTGCGCCTGGGACTGCCTCTCAGGTTGTATCAAATTGAGGCAAGAAGTCTAGGCCTTTGTATCCCTCATTGACCAGTCACTGGATGCAAGCTACCCTGGGAAGAGGGTGACTTTGGATGAACAGCTCCCTTTGCCTGAGGCCAATAATTAAAGACGGACTCTGTTGTGACCCATTAGCAGCCAACATTCCCTGTGCCAGGGAGAACAGATGTCTTGGTCCTAAAAAAAAGAACTGGATGGCACATCATGGCATCCACTACAGCACCCCTCTACCCTCAAAACCATGTAGCCAGTAATTTAAACACATTTCAGGGGGAAAATATCTAAGACAAAAGAAGAAATAAATGTGTAAATAACAAACTATTTAGAGATGAACAACAAGTAAAACGTAACATACCAAAATCAACGGCATATATCCTAAACAAATCCTAAGAAAATTTATGGCCTAATACATTTGATAGAAAATAGGATTGTAGATTATTGAACCAATTAAAAATCTAGAAAAGTAAAAATAAATAAACCAAATAAAGCACAAAGAATTAATAAATTTAAAACTAAAAATTACTGAAAAATAATATTTTTCTAAAAGGCATTGATCAATAAAACTAAGAACTAAGACTTTGAAAAAAAAAAAAAAAAAAACTGGCTGAGTCTAATCCAGAAAAGAAAGAAAGCTACAAATGAATGGAAATTGTATCTAAACACTGATAAAAATTTTTAATTATCAGGGAATGGTATGTACACTGTTATGCCAAGGAATTTGAACCCTAGATTAAAAATGATGATTTCATAGGAAAGTATAAATGATAACAGTCTCAAGAAAAAATATAAACATCAATGAACCATTAACCTTTGGAAAAATTCTACCATTCAAAGAATAAAGAATACCCAATTCACACTAAATGTTGCATAGCATAGAAAAAAGATAGAAAGCTAGTAAACTCATTTTATGAAGCTAGCATAATTCTGATACCAAAACTGGACAAGTATAACACAAGAAAATAAAACTATAAGCCAATATCACCTCTGAACAGATGTGCAAAAGCCCTAACTACAATATTAGCAATTTATTAGCAGCATATTAAAGATACTGATGAATCATAATCAAGATAGTTTTATCCTACAAATGTAGGATGACTCAGCTCTACATATCTAATAAGGTAACCCATCTCATTAATACATTAAAGGGAAAAATCAATATAATTATCTCAATAGGTGTCCCCAAAATCAACACCCATTTATAATGTTGATTATTTATGATATCAAGTATCACAACGGCCTACTGCAGTTTAAATGGCTCACGTGGGCCAACACACTCTAGTCTAATGTTATCTGCAACTGCATCTTTTTCTAGCTCACTGGATAGAGGAAACAGAGAATAGTATTAATGGTTGCCACAGTGACTGAAGTCTAGAGGGTAAGAGAGGAGGAAGCTAAAAAAAAAGAGAGAGAGAGAGAGAGTCCAAAGAATCTGCATAAAATATACCTCGAGCTTTTGCCCAACCCTTGAGGGCAGACCTCAAGGATCTCAGAGAGCCACTGGGAGGCACAGAACTGAACAGAGTTTTCAGAGGTCCTATACTGCCCAGCCAAAGTGGCTGGATATCGGTGAAAATCTTGGGTTTTCAGTACCATAGCGTTAGAGAATCGCACAGTGGAGTAAACTGGGTAAAGGCTACACGGGATCCCTCTGTATTGTTTCTTACAACAGCAGGTGAATCCATGATGATCTCAAAGTAAAAAAGTTTAATTTTGAAAAATGAAGACAAAAAGAAGTGTTCTCTGAGAATCCAAGGCTGAGAAAAGCTGAGCAAATATATCATCAGCATGGACTGGACATACCAAAGGAAGTTCTTCAGGCTAAAGATGATCCCAAAGAAAGCACAGCAGTACAAGAGGGAAGGAAGAGTTCCAGAAAGGGTGAATGTATGTGTAAACCTAAAAGGCATTTTAAAGCAAGAACACTAACAATGTCCAAAATAGTAAAAATAGATAACACCACCACCACCACCAATGACACATAGAGGCTAAAACCAGGTAATTCCACATCTCAGTCCCTAGCCTGGAGAAACACTCAGGTGTGTAGGCAAAAGGGGGCAATGAGCTCATCGTGAATTCACATGCATTTGTAACCATACTCCCTGCAACTCTAACAGTAGCAACAATTTGAAAGAAATATGAATATCTATATATAGGGGATGGCTAAATAAATTATGTTGTGTATATAGAATGAAAAACCATGCAACAATTTTTAAAAAGTGGGATTATATCTAATTGTGCTAACATGGGAAAAGTTTTTAAAAAGCAAGTCATAGAAATACATGTACAGTCTGATACCATGTATGCAAAACATAATTTTCTAGAGTATGCATACTTATATGAAACACTTTTGAGTGCTTACAGTATGTCAGACATTATTGTAAGTGCTTTACACAAATTAACTCTTTTAATCCTCAAGAAAACCCTATGAAATAGCTACTATTATTGTTTCCATTTTTGCAGGGGAATAAATTGAGCATAGAGGTAAGTAACTTGCCCAAATAACTCAATTGATAATGACAGGAATAGAATTCAAACCCAAGCAGATGGGCTCCAGAGTCTGTACCCTTCCAATAATGCCTGGGGAATGTGCTCAAAAGATGCAATCCCAATTTTTACCAGTGGCTGCGTCCAGCCAGAAAAATGGGTTTGGGTTGGTAGTCCAACCCAACAACTTTATCTGTTCTAGGGGCACCTGGGTGGCTCAGTCGGTTAAGCGCCCTACGGCTCAGGTCATGATCCCAGGGTCCTGGGGTCGATGCCGGGTGTTGAGCTCCCTGCTTAGCAGGGAGTCTGCTTCTCCCTCTCCCTCTGTCCCTCCCCACCTGTGCTCATGTGCTCTCTCTCGCTCTCTCTCTCAAATAAACAAATAAAATCTTAAAAAAAAAAAACCTTTATATGTTCTATTTGAATGCTTAACAAGAATAAACTGATGTGTTGTTCAGGAATTTTAAAATTACAACTAAAATTTAAAAGGGATGTTATGAGCCTTAGTAGAACAGTTTGGAATGCATTGGAGTATAAGTTTAATTCTGTGGTGGCCTGATCCTATACCAAGAATAAGTTCTCGGGGTTCCCCGGGTCGTTCAGTCGGTTGCATGTCCAGCTCTTGATTTTGGCTCGGGTCATGGTCTCAGGGTCGCAGATGGAACCCAGTGTCAGGCTCCCTGCTCAGCTCGGAGTCTGCTTGTCCCTCTCCCTCTGCTCGTCCCCCTACTCTGTCTCCCTCTCTCTCCCTCTCACGGTCTCTCTCTCTCTTTCTCTCAAATAAATAAATAAAATCTTTTAAGAAAAGAATAAGTTCTCTACATAGAAATATGTGAATACATACATACAAATAAAAGCAATTTGTAGAATGGTTTCATAACTTATAATAACTTACTGTTATTAAAATACCTCATCAAGTAAGAGATAAAATGTCCACAAAAGTTGGAAAGTCACAAGACCGGAATGGGGTTCAGGAGAAAGCCAGGAGTCTAACAAATATTTTCGTATTTATGAATTTGGGGACTCACATGGGTCTGACTATTCAAGAGCTGACTGTATTAAAACATACACAAACCCAGCAAGTAAGTTCTCAATTCAATTGTTCTTTGCAATGGACATAGAGGCATTAAATTAAAATCATCCTTTTCCCAAATCATGTATTCCTATATCTAGAGTACTCCACTGGCTGGTTCACTTTGTACTCAAAAAGGGATTGAACGGGCTCCCACTTAACCTGAAGCATACCTAGGGACTCAGTAATTAGGCTGAACTCTAACGAGATGGTTGGTTGCCGAACGGAGCTGTCCAGTCAGCCACGCAGAACCCGCGAAGTGCAAACTGAAGGTGAAAGGGACACTCTCAGTTTGAGAGACTGCCCGGGAAGCCCCTAATGAGTTGACTGATGGAGGCAGAAGATCCCTGGGAGGGGTGCATCAGCTCCACGCACTGTGGGTGTTCCCTGGAAGGTGGACCATCAAAGCAAGTCAGAGGAGCCCATCAGTCTTGGTCTGGAATTCCCAGAGTTCACAGATCAGCCAACTGGTGGAAAGTCATGGGGTGCTGAAGGTGGTATAGAGCCCGGAGTTTTTCACTCCGAGCTCGGGGCTCCAGCAGACAATGCCTTGGATCAGAAACAGACAGCTGGGAAGGACAGAGCAATCACCTCCAAGAATCTTAGGACTGGGTCAGACCTTGAGAAGTCATTGAACTCCCCCTCCAGCCTGCTCAGAGTAAGACAACCTCCCCACACCATCCCCTTTCATTTATTATTACTATTATTTTAAAGAGAACATTCTATAACCGCCCTCTGTCAGAAAGTTCTTCCTGAGCTCTAGCCAAATTCTCCTTGGGGTACAAAGCCCCAAAAATATATTGACAAACTTCTTTGGACAAAAAAAGAGACACTCAATTTAAGAGACTAGATACAAAACTGTGTTCTTATAAAACAGGTAAGTTGCGAGACAAGGCGTAGGTAGAGAAGGGAAGATATGTTACACAGAGGGGTTGTTTTTAAAATGGAATTATTCCATGATTTTTTTTAAATTTCTTTTTATTTATTTTTTGACAGAGAGAGATAGAGACAGCGAGAGAGGGAACACAAGCAGGGGGAGTGGGAGAGGGAAAAGCAGGCTTCCCGCGGAGCAGGGAGCCCAATGCTGGGCTTGATCCCAGGACGCTGGGATCATGACCTGAGCCGAAGGCAGACACTTAACGACTGAGCCACCCAGGCACCCCTATTCCATGATTCTTTAACATGAGTTATCATGGTATATTTAAGTGATTGTTTACAGAGTAGGAATTTCTTCACAAAAGAATTTTTAGTAGGCAAATTGAAAGTTAAATTACCCATTGCCCACTGCGTATCTGTAAGTCACAAAAAAAAAAAAAAAACGTAAATTCATAGGTTTAGGCACTCCCCAGTCCACCCGGCTGGACCATGAGGTTTACTGGGATCTTGATGTGGCAGACAGGAGAGAGAACAATGAGTCAAGGTGGGGAGGCCAGGAGTCGGAATCAGCAAACCCAAAGAAAGGTCATGAATGAAGGTATGTTGAGGCCAGACATCAGAATCAAAAACAGGTGTTATGATTATGCTTCCTGGAAGCTTTCTCCAGAATAAAGCAGGACACAGCAAAGGACCACACAGGAGGCAGGTTCCAAGCTCTACAACCTAAGAAGGAGCTGGGGCTCCAGAGTAAAGGAAGGGAGGCAGAAGGCCAACAAGAAGACCTCCTGTCAGGGGGGTCTACTACATGCCAAGTTTTGAGCACAAAACTAATTCCAAATATAAGTACTGGTAGGAATGGGGTACCTATTCTATATTCAGACTTGGTTCTCACTGGCTGTGGATTTGCTGATGGCAGATGCTTGGTGGGGCTGACGGGGGTGGTAGCAGTTGTAAGGGACCCATTGTGAAGGGATTTTACCATCAAGTAGCAAATAGTATACGCACAGATCATATGTGAGAAATTACTTTGTCCAGTGCATCTTGGACTTTGGGGTGAGACCTATTTGTAGGTCATGAAATTAGGAACTCTCAACCCAACTGTTTTTATTAAGTTTTGTTGTGAATAGAATAGAATGGAGTGGGTGCCACGGCTTGGAACCAAATGCACTGCATTTAGTAAGGCTAGACATTGTTCCATGGAAGTTTGGGGGGGGGGTGTTTGTGTGTGTGTGTGTGTGTGTGACCCAGAGAGGCAGAAACAGAGACGGAGAGATATAATGTGATAAAAACTAATTTCCACCATGGGTCACAATTTTAAAAAGTTGTATTGTCAATGAACCAACAAAACCCTTCTTGTTTGACAGGTAAGTAAATTAAGGACCAGGAAGAGGAAGGGACCACCAAGGAATAGCTAGTCTGAATCCTTCTGCCGTGCCCACTGACAAAGACCATGCTCTCCAAACAAAACAACTCAGGACATAGGACATATTTATTTTTATGAATACTCTTCATAGATATCAAATACAATTATGCTTTTATTGTGCATTTAACAAATTGTGCTAATTTAAAAGAAAACTACACAAAAACAGGACTTTTTCAGAAAAATCTCAGCTATATGGTTGCTAACCAGAGCCTGTAACCTCTCGTATGCTTACCACGGTTTTAGCCAGAGGCCTGTTTTGCCCACAAAACAAAAAACTAAACCTGCAATTTAGATGTTTGGCCGCTAGGTGCCGTGCCATAGCGATGCACGCTGAACCACAGGCTCCAATGTTCTCTCTTTGGGTCAAACAAAATTTGATATTAAAACTTAAATATAACATGCCCCCCCCCAAAAGAGATCATTGTTCTGAAGCAAAAAAAAATTAAAACTAAAAAATCCTGAGGTCCAATTTAGTATCTTTCTCTCTGATCCTGCAATTTTATCAGTTCCCCTGAACTAAATTTGAGGTCAATATAAAGCCCCTACAGTTGGTTTATCCTCAGCTCTTAGGTGTTCCTGTCACCAAACCCCCTGAGCCACTCGGCTCCCGGAGCCTAAAATAAAGACATTTCTTTCTAGACTTCTAAGATCATTAAAGGAAAGAACTTTCCTTTTTCAAGTTCCCCGATCCCAGAGTCTTGCTTCTTTTCACTCCACTGAGCAAAAGGGATGGAGAAGGGAGGCTTCAGGGTGATGAAGCCATTAATGTCCATCAGAGTCTTGCTCCCCGATCCTTCTCCACTTCTTCTTTTATTCTCCCCCAAGCCCTCAGTTTTCCCCTACTTGGACTTTGGCTGTTGTGTCTCTGGCACTCCACCCCTCAACAAGTCACAATTTCCAGGTTGATTCTTGGAATGCTGGTAGGAGGCACAGGAGGAATCTCTGTCCCCAGTTTATAGATGGGGACTTCAGAAAGATGAAATGACTTTCCAGTGTCTCGAACGTCGAAGTCAGTCTGTTACTGCAGTGTTCTTTCTATTGTTGATTTATGTTAGTCGGGGTCCAGGGAGGAGACAGAGCCTATGCAGTCGTATGAACAGGGAAAGTTTAATATAAAGAATTATTCATAGGAAGAGGTAATTAACCACTACAGGGTAGAGAGAAATCTGAAGACTAAGGGGTTGCAGGCAGAGGGAGTGTCGCTACCTGTGGGGCAGAGGCAGAGCCCCTATGGAAGGAAACCCACCCCGGGGCTGGAGGCCAGACCTCGCCGGGGAGGAGGTGGCTGGGGTCCGGTGGGTGGTGGAGAGGTTGGGGTGCTGCCGCCAGGGCTGGAGGGGAGAGCACTATCTGCTGAGGCCAAAGAGGGCACCAGGTGGGAAGCCATCTGCTCTGATGCCCGCGAAACTCACTGGGTGAGCACCGCCGGATGACAGCAAGTCCCTGGCCGCAGGGCAGGTGCAAGAAGCGCACCAGCACCAGAGGGAAGCCCCTGCCTCCTGCACGGCGGTCGCAGCGCCCTCTACTGGCAAGGGAAATATTGCACCAGCGGGCAAGGAACGAACAGTACCACGCCCAGCTCCAGCACCGCCAAGCTGGGCAAAGCAGGTCGGATTTGGCGCTGAGAGACAAGGACTCAATAACTGGGTACAGTTAGCACTCCACATGTGAGTGGTGTTTCATAAATGGAAGCACGCCCGTAATTTCTTTGGAAGGCAATTTGTAGGTACTCATTTCTTTGGAATTTGAGAATCATGCCCTAGTAGTAATGGAAGGGAGGGTTTCCTTTTGCCTGATGGCATCACGAGGTGCCGTGAAAGTTTAAAGACAGCATGGGAATCACAGAACAGGTGACCCCTGAGGGGACGGTGGGGACGGTGATCAGGAGAGATGCACAAAGCAGCAGGAGTGTTCGTGGTGTTGGTTACATTATTCTAGCCTATACCTTTTTGAATGTCTGAAATACTTCCTGATAAAATAAATGAATAAAATTGAAAAGTATAAATAAGATTTTTAAAGAGGTAATGAGACAGAGATCTGGATTGCTTCTTAGAACTGGTTAATTTTTTTAAGTAGTTCTTTCTTAATATCTTTTATTGTTCCTATTCCATGGATTTCTCCTTAAAAATGGTTTTTTCTCAAGGGTCTATCCTGAGCCTTTCTCTCTCCTTACTCTCCCCCACTCTGCATGATCTTATCTAATTTCAGGACTTCCTTCTCTACGTGAATGATATCCAAATGTTGTATTTTTCACCTGGATAGGGCCCCTGAGATAGAGCCCCATTCACTCAACTTCTTCCTTGACATCTCAGTCTGGATGGGTCACACGTACCTGAAATTCCTTATGTCCACCCTGCAGTCACTCTCTTCCCCCTACGCTTATGCCTCTTTTATCTCCTACTCGGTAGCTGGATCACCATCCACCAAGTTGCTCAAACAAGAAACCCAGGGCCTGTCCATGATGCTTCCCTCATTCGCCAAATCCAACCACCAAGTTCTGTCAAGGGCACTTTTTAGCATTTCTTAAGTTGATTTGTTCTCTCTAGTCCCGCTATGGATTTCCTGGTTGAAACCACCACAGTCCCTCACCCAGGTCACCAGCACTTCTCCCTCTGCCTCCTGCCTGCTTCTCTCACACCTAGTGTTTGCTGGAATCAGACAGAATGAGATTATGGGGCCGGATGGCCTGGAAGCTCCCTGGGGCACCAGGGTATAGGACACCCTGAGATATTGTTCAAGCAGATCGAATGTGTGGTACCAGCTAGCTCTGAGCAGCTTACATCATTGACAAAATATAAAATGGTCCCAATCAAACCAAAGTAGATTTATGGTCCCCGAAAGAGCTGACCCAGCACTGCAGAGTATTTCTGTCAGTCACAGTGTGATTTGCTTGGTGAAGGTTAGGACACACCAGCAACGTGGGACAGCGGCCTGGCAGGCATCTAAAGTCTGAGGAAATTTTGAAACTCACTTATACATGGTACAGTTTGGATTAACAAACACGTGATTTCTTTTATCTACATTTGAAGGCTTTTATTAAGGCTCACAAGAAGTTGTCAAATTCCAAAAATGACACACATACAAAAAAAAGAGAGAGAGAAGGAAAAACCTCAGGAAAGCAGGAACACTTTCTGTCCACATGAAAGCCAAAAAAAATTTGTTTTAATATTTTCAACAAGATTGTCTAACCACATTTGTGTGAGTTATGCCTGTGTGTGACTAACAGCTTGCAGGTATATATAAAAGTGTCGTCAGAAGAAAACCTAATCCAAATATGTTAAATTGTTACGTCACTACATTCAGGGGGAAAGAATTAACTGATTTTGAACACAAAGAAAGAGATGTAAAATTTTTATTAATAGAAAATCAGTTTCTCTTTATTCTCTAAAAGCAAATATTAAACTTTTTTTTCAAGTAGTCCCTTGAAGGGGTGTCTGATTCCTCACCAGCCCGGGACACTCGTGACAGTCCCCCCATCAGAGTCTGTAGCTAGAGAGGTGAGGATAGAATCCAGAGTCCTCACCGTTTCTGCGAGAGCCTTCATGACCCCCCTTGCTCCCCACATCTCTGGCCTCTCGTCTTTCTTTTCCAGCCTCCAATTCTGTTCCAGCTCCACTGAACACTTTCCAGCCCCCCCCCCCGCCCCGCCCCAACCACTCCTCTGCAGGCCTCAGCACAAAAACACCCCGAGGACCCTGAACAACTCCTTCTTGTTTTTCAGGTCTCAAGTGAGATTTCTCCTCTTCTTGAAAGTGTCTTCATCCCCCCCCCAAGAAGTCTCCATCAGGTGTCCCTACTGGGTGACCCCATCCTGCCCTGCTCCTCTCCCACCACACTCACGTCCTTATCACCCTCCCTTACAGCTATCTGTGGACGTTACGGTCTTATAGGTGTGCGAGCCCCATCAGCTCCCTGATGACCCCACAGTTGTATCCCCAGCCCCCAGCAGAGTGCCTGGCCTGGAGGAGATCTGTAATAACTATTTATGGAATGAACAAATCAACTCATAAACTGCATCTCCTTGCCATCAGACAGTAGAAGTGAGTCAAGATACTGCAGTCTCCCCAGATGCTTTGAGTGGATGAAAATCCTAAGCCAGAAGAAATGGCCATGAAATGGGATGATGGGAAGACAGCCAGCTCAGTGACACCAGATGCCAGATTCTTCTACCCAAACTGATTTCCCTCCTGCCCCAGAATGTGACTGGGGTGCTATCCTTGCCAGTGATCTACAGACATAGTAAAAATGCTAACTCTATTCACCCAAGCAAAGTGGAAAAACTCAGGTAAATCTGTCCTATACAAATCACACAAGGTATTCCAAAGCCAAGGAGCAATGAATATTGGATTAGCCCTCCACTCATGCGGATAATTGAGAGTTAGTGCAGTTTGGAGTTTGTTTGCTCGTGTACTTTTAAATCCTGGCCATGGGATCCAGTCCGCCTAGGAGGAAAGTGGGGCCAGCAAGACAGGACAGGGCAGGACACAGCCTACCGCCCCTATGGTCCCTGCCCTGCAGGGGAGGAGGGTGGAAGGAAGGGATAGCCACTGAGCAGCCCGCTGGGATCTGGGTGGAGAACCCACGAGGAGCTCATTCTACACCAAGTTCTTTCATTGTTTCCCCCAACCCAGAGGAAAACCTGGGGAGAAGGGGCTAACAGCCATTCCATCTGGGGGCTAGAAAGCTCACACCAAGAAGCAATAAGAATTTGAATAACAAGTATATTGTCCTCAGAGGAAAAAGAAGGAAAAAAGTAACCCACCCACCCGTGTATGCCAAGCCACAAAATTTAATTAGGAAGATAAGAATTGGGGGGCGAGATTGGGTTGATGTTCTTTTTTTCCCCTAGCGATGAGCTCAGGGAAAGGAGTGAGAGACGTAATTTAAGCACAGAATTAACATCTTCTAATAATCTTAGACAAAACCCGACTCTGTTTTGCTTTGGTTTATAAATTAGCTCATGATTAAAGTGTCTCTTCAGCCATGCGCCATTGTCTACCCAGGCCTGTTTGCTGCATGCCGCCCTGACCTGAACGCCCTTGGAGCTCGAGTACCAGATTCGAGAGCGTGAGGGAACAATTATTATAAAGTGAAGTACTTGCAGTTTTGCTGCAAAATCAATGAACTTTTCAAGTGATTTTTATCATATTTTGCAGCTGTTCTGTTGGCTTTTGAGTGGTTATCACACCGTCAGCCCCGGTGTTTTCAAAAAGCCTTGTTCATCTGGAAGCCTCCCCTTTTCCTGGAAGAGCAGCTGGTGCCGCCCCGGCTGGAGGGCCCGGGGCTGCTGGAGAGGGGCTCCCAGGAGCTGGCTTCTGGTCGCGGCCTGGGCGCCTCTACCTCTTCTCATCTTGGGCGATTCTGGGCCTGGGCGCTCGTCCTAGCTCAGCTTGACCCACCTCACCTTGGAGGGCAGCTCCTGGAAAGCCCGACTAGCGTCTTCACACATCACAAGCTGGTGGGGATGGGAAGCACGTCGAGATGGCAGGATCCACCAGGACGACTAGAAACCCAGGCCCTGGAGATATAAGGTCCGCGTAGGCCCAGGGGCCATGCGGGGCTCTCCCTGGGAGTCCAAGAGGGAACCGGGCAGCTCAGTCAGCAGTGACTGAGCAAAAGGGGAGGGAAGAGGAACATCCCAATTCTGGGCAATCCTCCTGTCAAGCGGGCTGGTACACTAAACCTTCTGTCCTTCAGGCAGACGTTGAGCAGGAGGACACTAAGGAAGCCAAATCCCACAGGTATCTTTGCTTAAAAGGTATCTGGTTCATGTTTTTCATATTCACTGAGAATCCAGGTGACCCACATAAAATATTGAAGCTTCAATGCACAGGTTTCCTTAAAATGACTCTAAAATGGGCCTATTTCATAATGCTAAATAATACTATATTTAGGTGTGGTACTGAATGAGTGAGGAATCTGAAACCATGCCCACTGTTCTCTCCTCCCTCTTTGTCCTGAATTCAGCAGACGATCACCCCAGTAGAAGAATCAGAAACTGGTGCTTAGATTTGACCCCGGGATGGGGGCTCTTTCAAACATGGAATAAGTGAGTATTTTCCCCCAGTAAATTTGCCCAGGGTAACCTAATGGTTGTGATCAACAACCAGTTAACCAGTAAATAGTTCTGCAGCATCTGCTGTGTGTTCAGCACAGAGAAGTTCTCTGAGTTCTGTAACATAAAGATAAAATTTAATTCCTTACTGCAGAAGAAAACTGCTCTATGTTGGACCTCGATTGGTCTCTCAGGATGGGTCGGATTTAGGTAAGTGGAGAGAGGAGAGAACACAATAGGGGATCAGCCCACAAAAAGGTGGGGTCAGTGCAGGACACAGTAAGTCCCATTTGGATGATTTTCAAGATGTACCCAAATTAGGTAGAGCAGGCGATGTGCAGGCATGGAGTTTAACCACCTGATGGGGCTAATTGGGGGGTTGAATCAAGAAAGGAGTTTATTATGGTTATCCCCAAATAAATGTTTACAAGCTCAGTTATTTCTACTGTCTTAAATTGCTAGCTTTGAAAAAAAACCAATGATAAACCAGGAAACTCTTACCAAGAATTGGTTGCTTGATGAGGAAAAAAAAATGACCATGTATTGAGTTCTTTCTATATTCCAGGTGCCATACTCAGCACTTAACTTTATTTCGTTTAATCCTGATGACCACCCATAAGGTGGGTACTATCATTAGCTCCATTTTACAGAAGAGGAAGCTGAGTCACAGGGAGGTTATGTTTGCCCAAGGTCACACAGTTTAGCCAGCTGAGGTTTTGAAATCCTGCTTCTACACCATGGCTTTTTTAAAAAAGATTTTATTTATTTATTTGAGAGAGAGAGAGCGCACAAGCAGGGTGAGCAGCAGAGGGAGAAGCAGGCTCCCCGCTGAGCAGGGAGCCCCATGTGAGACTTGATCCAGGACCCCGGGATCATGACCTGAGCTGAAGGCAGACACCTAACCAACAGAGCCACCCAAGCGCCCCTACAGCATGGCTTTTGAAGTGATCATGCTGGCTGCAAGCCTCTCGCCTTTGGCAAAATAAGAATTTGACGAAAGAAATGTCTTTTCCAAGATCTCAAGTCAATCAATATTCCATTTGCTCAAGCAGCATGAACATGGGCATCTTCACTCTGCTGAGCACTGGATAGCAAGGAATCCAACGACCCAGAAAGGGAGAACAAGAGAGACAGACCTACGGACCCCTCCGGGCTTGGGGGTTTACAGTCGGCTCCCGGAGGTGATAGAATCAATGTAGGCCTTGAAGTCTAAATAAGATTTGGAAGAGAAGTGAAGAGAGCCTTGAACAAAGGAGAACACAGCATGAGCGAAGATTTGGAAGTCAGAATATGCACATCATTTTCAAGGGTCAGTGGGTAGAATGATCTGGCTGAAGTAGAGTCACAGGGAATAATAAAAAATCAGAATTAAAATTTAATAATAAAAAACCAGGAAGTTAATAAAAAATGTTTAAACAAAAGGGAAAGTCAGGCCAAATACAGCCAATGTGAATGTTCAGCTCCAGCAGAGATGTTCTCTTGTAGACTTTGGAAGGTCACTGGAGGAGTGGAGCCTGGGTGTGAACTAGATCGCTCAGAACAGATCTGGGGAGTAGGGAGAGGGTCTGAGGTTGTATGCCTCTGGACTGGGGTTGTAGCAGGGCCGGTGGAAAGGGCAGGTTACGTGTGGAAGAGATTAACAAGGAACGAGGGACGATGGGTTGAAGAAAAATGACAAGGAGGAAGATACGGTCAATAAATTCTAGTAGCAACTATCAGAAACAAAGAAATCATTAGAGGTCCTTGGAGGGGAAGGGATAGAGAACAAAGAGTTTGGTTTTAGGATTAGTGAAACCTATGTAAGGTGACCATACCATTTGTTGTCTAAACTGGAGCACTTTTGAGAGTGAAAGGGAAGGGGGGCACTGCTAATAATGACCCCACAACAAAACACATAACTGGGAGCACAGAGGCAAACCAGGGCACGTGGCCACCCTGGACTGGGTGATGGAGGAAACGTTCAAGAGGTAGTGAGCAATGCCAGCCTGGAGTGCTGGGGGAAGTCGGGACCATGGGACGTGGTCTCTGCCAGCTCCCGAGAAGCCCAGTGCGAAACTCTGAGGGTCACTCTCTAAAACATCCATGTCTGTAGAGAACAGGGATCCAAGGACTGAGCTTTGGTGGCTGGCAGCAGAGGGGAGAAGGGAGGTCAGGAGAAGACCAAGAAAGTGTTAGGGAGCATGTGGTCAGCAAAGTGGGAAGAGAGCTAGTGGGGGCCATTTTCATTTTAGGACCTTTACTGTACACACCAACACACGCACGCGTACACACCCTCCACCTGAGGCAGGTGTATCCCTCCAGGCCGTAGAGAGAGCCATCCTTGGGCTTCAACTACTAGCCTCCCAGAAACCACATGCAATGTTTACACATTGTCTCTCTTGCCCCATGTCCCTCACCCCTCCAACCCTTCGGATGCTGTTACTTCTGCCTAGAATGTCCTTCCTTCCCTCCTCATTCCCTATCCCGACCTTCTGCTCCAGGCTAACTCCTACTCTTCTTTCAAGATTCAACTCAGCTTTCACCTCCTTTGGGAAGCCTCTTCTGAATTTCTCAGTGTGGCTGGATGGCCCACTCCGGTTCAAATAGCATGCTGGGTTTGCACCCATTGCCACCCCTGCCACCCAGCATTACAATCACCTGCTTTCTGGACTCTTTTCCTTCCCAAACCAAAAGTTTTTAGAGAGCAGAGATGGCGTGTCTCATCTCTATCACCCATCATCCCCAGCACATTGCTGGGACAGTGATGGTGCTCAGTGAATGTTTGATGAATGAATCCATGGTTCAATGGATCGACAAATGGTCCCAGACAAAAGCTTAGTGCTTCTTTACTTATCATGGTCATTAAATAAGCTTGGTCACTAAAGACTTAAATTTGACTAATTTGCCCTCTCTTGTCTTTTGTTTGATGAGTACAAAGAACTCAGAAATGGTTCTGGGTCTGTGTCATAAGTAGATACCAATCTACTTGGTGATTGGAAGGAGGAAAGATAAGTAAATGCCCAGGCTTCTTAAGGAAAGAATAAGAATACTCATGGCTACAAGGGTTAAGGTGACTAACTCCTGTTCTTTCTCCAAGTCTGGGGCAGTGAAGCAGGGGACAAGTCTCCAAGGGAGAGGCAGGCAGAGAATGGGTGTCATGCACCCAGAAATCAGAGTCTACATAAAGCCTAGAACCATTTCTGAAGAGTAGGGGTGGAGAGCTCTGATAGAATTCACCACTGCTCACAAAATACTCTTCTGAGAGCTAGCAATGGGACCACAGGCAGCATCCAACACGGCTTTGAGGGCAGGCAACCCTGGTCAACGCTGCAAGAAGCCCAAGCAGGCCTCTACCCAGCGTGGACACAGCCTCCAGGGGGTAAAGGGGTATGAGCCAAACATTGATCATAGAGGTAGGGAACACAGCTGGCATGTGTGAGAACCCCAGAATCCAAAAGGACCTTGGGCCATGAGTTGAAGCCAACTTAGTAGTTCCTAAATTGTGGACCAAATTGTGTCCCCCCAAAATCCATATGTTGAAGCCCTAAGCCCAGTGTGACTGCATTGGGAAATCTGGCCTTTAATAAGGTACTTAAGGTTCAATGAGGTCCTAAGTGCGGGGCCCTAATCCAATAGGCCTGGTGTCCGTATAAGAAGAAGAGACACCAGGAGTATGTGTATACAGAGGAGCGGCCATGAGGAAACACAACCAGAAGGTAGCCCTCTGCAAGCCAAAGAGGGGGGCCTCGGGAGAAACCAACCCTGCCAGCACCTCTATCTTGGACTTCCAGCCTCTGGAACGACAACAATTTTGTTGTTGAAGCTCCTCTGTCCACGGTATTATGTTTGGCAGCCCCAGAAAACTAATACAGTCATATATTGAGATTTTGTGGGAAGAGATGAACTATGTCTGTAAGAGAGTACTGGCCTGGCACGGTGGGGGCCAGACCCTAAAACAGCTTCCCTGGATGCTGGGGCAGATCCAGAGTAAAGGCCTCCATTTCCTTGCAGACATTCCGGCCCGAAGGCTGATTTAAAAGTTTCTAGCCACACAAGAAAGATCCTGTGAGGAGAGCCTCACAGAAAGAGAAGATGACAAATTACAAAGGACATCTGTGATGGTTTATATAAGGAAACTGCTTCCAATACCGTCCAATCACCAAGACTTCCCGAGTTGAGGCCACTGGGATTTCTATAGGGAGCCTTAGCCCAAAACACAGCAGCAATGAACCCTGGGGGTCAGGGACAAAAAATCAATACGCGCACTACCTTTGAAAACTCAAGATGTTCTATAAAAGCTTTGAGCAAGGACAAGAAAAAATAGAGTTCCTTTGGGTCTAGAGATTTTTTTTCCTTTTTTTTTTTTTAAACAGATTGCCTGTCTGCTCCAAGAGATGGAGATTGAAAAGTCGTATTCTCTGTGTGAAGGATCAGAGAAAACCTTGAAAATCCCAGTATCCTAGAGGATTCACAAAGGGTCTCAAGAAGAAGCAGGACTGTGTGGGACTCGTGTTCTGGCCTGTGTGGATGTCAGGGAGGCACAGGGCTCCCCACCTGCGCGGGGACAGCGTCTTTGAAGTGAGCAGAGCTGTCCTTATTATGAAGTCCCACCCAGGCCTGAGGCTCTGTCTCTGGATCAGCAATTTGGGGGTGGCGGGGGGGGGGGGGAATAAAATAAGGTCTACACTTCTAGGGCTTTTTGGCCTCATTTCAGAAGGTTCAAACGTCCATGTGCCTAGGAAGCCCCAGGGGGTTTGTTAAAAACACAAATCCCCCGTGTCCACCCCAGAGACTTGGCTTTAGCAATCAAGGGGAGTGTTTCTTACGCTATCTCGGGTAAAGGACCAGTTTTTTTACTTATTTCCACTCCATCACAGATAGATACTTTTGTAAAATACAATACAAATGAATTTATAGAAACATTAAAACTTAAATAATGCATAATACAATCCCCAGTTTTTTTATTACTAGACTCAAGGAATGTAAAATTACTCTGTCAAATTGTTATAAAACTTTCTCAATGCTTGCCCTCGATGTCTGTTTTTATCTTGCCAAGGGCTGGTCATAAACAGTCTACGAACAGGCAGGCCTAGTCGGGCAAATCATATTCAGAGTTTGTTCTAGAGTAGGGCCCGTTATCAACACACCGCCCACTTATACCTCGGCGCAGTAATTAGGACGCAAGTATTCAAGAACTAAACTCAGAGAAACATTCTTCTAAAGCTATGCTGGCTAATACAGTAACCGCTGGCCACCTGTGACTTTGAGCCCTTGAAATGTGCCCAGTCCAAAGAGAGACATGCCGTAAGTCAAACACAGCAAGCTGGATTTCAAAGACTTAGTGTGACGAAAAAGAATGTAAAATGTCTAATTAATAATTTTTATATTGACTCCATTTGGAAATACCATTTTGGATAGTAGTATCTGTTTCTCTTTTTAATACGCTTACTAGAAAATCCTAAGTTATACGTGAGGCTCATCTTGTACATGCATTGGACAGCCATGCTCATAAGGAGTTTGCTTTCATCCGTGCATTCATTTCTTCATAGGTGTTGAGCGTTTACTCTGAGCTGTGTGCAAACCAGATGTGTGCTTGCCCTCCGGGAGCTTACTGATTGGTGCACTCTCGTCTCTGAGTTCCCGCAGAGCACGTCCTGCTCTCAGAGCAAACATCACCTTTTCCGTGATGTATCAGAGTAGCAAATAAATCGGAAGGAAGCACAAGGCCTTATTGAATCAGCAGAGCAAAAATAAGTATAAAATAACAATGCTAGCAGTAATAATAATGGCACTAGTGAATAAAAGCTTACCGTGTGCCAGGTTGTATGTGTAGCACTTTGCTCCCCTAGGGCAGAATGCAATGATCAGTTTTATGGGTCAGTTTGGCTAGGCTACGGTACTCAGTTACTTAATCAAACACGAATCGAGACTGCTGTGAAGGTACTTTGTAGATGTACATCTACAGTCGACTTCCAGTGAAAAAAATTACTATGGAAATGTGGGTGGGCCTCATCCAATCAGTCGAAGGCATCAAGAATACAGACTGTTTCCCATAGGAAATTTTGCCTAGACACTGGAGCATCAAGCCCTGCCTGAGTTTTCAGCTTGCTGATTGCCTTACAGATTTTTAGACTTGCCAGCTCTCACAATTGTGTCAGCCAATCCCCTAAGGTAAATTGTCAACCAGTTTAAATTATTTTAAATTCCTTAAAATAATTGTGTCATCCAATTCCTTAGCATAAGTATATATCTCCTGTTGGTTGTATTTCTCTGCAGCATCCTGACAGGGAGGCATTTGGGTTTGGTTTTTTGTTTTTGTTTTCGTTTTCCATCTGATGGTTGAGATTAGTGAATTGAGTGAATATCTCCCAGTCAAGATGTGGCAGAGCTAGGCTCCAGAACCAGTCTGTCCGATTTGAATCCCATGCTTTCTCCTGCCATGTTCACGCATCCCCAAGGAGAAGACAGTGGGCATGAGAGGCAGTAGCAAGGACGGAACCACGGAGGACTGTCCACGGACGCTTCCCCAAACTGCAAAGGGATGCAGAGCTGCTCGTAGTCCAGGCTGGGCATCCGACTGCACGAGAGGATGTCTGCTATGGGTTAGAGGATGCTGTATCATTCCAGAGACTCTGCCTCCAAACCAAAGGTGGGCAGAGAACACAAACCCTCATAGGCGTTGGTGAGAAGCACCCCTGAAAGTCCCCGTCCTGGGGCGGCAGCATTAGTGCCGAGCACCTGATCTGGAAGGAGGGTCTGGACATCTCACCATGCCCACGAAGCCAGGAGGCCAGCCAGAGTACAGAAAATGATGGATTACAAGTTTTAAAACCTCCATCTTGAACCGGAGAAGGGGTACTGGTGGAGACTAGACTTCCTGCAGTTCCTCTGATGAACCCGAGCTACAGAATGAGAGGTTTATCAACATTTGGACCCTTGGCTACCCTCTGGATATGTGTGTGTTCTGGAGAGATACTTGGTCCGTCCTTACAAATAGCTATGTCCCCAACTGTCCAGGAAGCGTAGGAGTCCTTGGGACCCCACACCGTAGTTGGCACATGGTAGGGACTCAATAGGATGGACCAAGGAGCGGATGAATGGATGAAGAGGCTGTACAGATAACCAATATTATATACAGCACGTGTAAGTGTATAAAAGAAATTCACCCCGTGTATTGTCCAGGATCCATATACTTTCATTCAAATAACTCCAGAAGGAAAATCAAGTGGGGAGAAAGGGAAATCGGGATATGGGCAAAGGCCTGCCTGGATGCACGGAAGCGAGTCGATCGCTTGCAGGTTCCCCCGGCAGCCACGAAGACCCGTAAGGGGGAGACATGAGGAATGGTGGTGAATGGAAGCTGGGGTGGAAAGTCATGCAGACCCTTGAAGCCCAGGCTCCAAACTTTGGACTGGTGCTCATTTCCACAGCACGATCCTCTCCAGAAGGCTCCAAGAGGCAGCACGGTCTGGGAGATAAAGCTCACGTTTGGAAGCAGAAGACCTGGACCACGTCTGTGGCACTGCCACCGACTCACCCTCTGCCCGCCAAGGCTGGGAGGAGGTGCGGGGGTGGGAAGGCCCAGCTTCCTCTCTGCATGAGGCTTCTCAGTCTGGAAGATGGAGATAACACCTCCCATTAGGAAAGGCTTGGGACGGCTTTGTGCACCATGAATGCAAAGGGCTACCAGGCGCTCGGAGCCAGAAACCAGCCCCTTCCCCGACAGCCTGCAGCAACATTCTGCCTTCTGGTGCTTTCCAGTACCCCCCCTTCTCTGGAGAAAGTGTGGGCCCCGGCAAATAGGGTGTAGCTTCCCTGACAATTTCGGGTTCCTGCTCTGCTGTGTTTTGCTTTCCCAGGAAAGCACAGGCCAGCCTGTTCTTCTCTCTGGGGAGTCTGTCCCTGGAGACGGGCAGCCAGCTTACCCCTGCTGTGCTGCTGAGGCTAGTCCTCTGCCCTGCCCTCCTGCGGAGCTTCTCCGAATCCAGCAGGGTTTCTCCGGGGACTACCCTCCCCCGCCACCGAAATGGTAACACTTCCACAGAGAAAAATATAGCAAGCGAGGTGGAGTTTGGGACGATCAGATGCAAGAGTATCGAAGAGGATACTGGGTCTGACAGCCTCGATAAGGCTGTCCAGCATGTGTGGGTTCTCGGACTGGTGCTCATTCCACTAACCCCAAGCGCAGGCACTGTGCCCACTCCTTTCCCAGATCAGCTTCCCGTAGAGAGAGGTTCCCGATACTGGCTGACCCCGCCCAACCACACAGCCAACCGTGCAGGAGGCTCAGGAGGGGAGCAGGGCACTGAGGATTTATAGGCAGAGAAAAAGGAGTCCCTGTCATCACAGAGCTTTTAACCAAGCTGAGTGACCTCTTCTTCTCTCGGGCTCAGTGTCCTCATTTGCAAAATGGGGTGGTCTTTTACATGAATCTAGAGCCAACGCACACATGGCTGAGTCACTCTGAACATGGTACTTCCTTTAATTCATTCAACAAATAGTTATTGAGCATCTGTTACGTACCAGGTATCATTCTTGGCACTTGGGGAAACGTCAGCTACTGATGCCGAGGTTATGGATATCATCCTACTCAATGCCAGTGATTTTCACATGGTGGGAAATTTTCCAAACACCGTGTGCCACCTCGAGGCCGTTAGCTGCTCCCAACACAAAGACTAGGAAATACGTGGCTGCTCTCTCAGGAACGGGCGCACAGGTAACAAGGACTACTTTCCAGGAAAGTGTGGTTTCTGCTTCCAAGATATCGTTTTCACAAGTACATTACAGCCATCTTCAAGGTCACGTCTAACCCAGCTTATTGTCCTTGAACACAGTCAGGACTTTTTTTGGACTTAATTCTCATTTTTCCCCATGCTACTCACAGGGCATCAAAACCTTGCTCCTTATGAAAAGCGGCACGTCCTTTCTATGACCCAAAACTGCTATCTTGACCCTTCAAGGAGTATTCACTCATCTCGTGAGTGCAGAGCATAGCTTTCTTCAGTCATTCACAAGCTCACGCTAGGTCCTCGAGGACTTGCAGCCTGGAGGGACGGAGACGCGCAGATGGTCGTGGGCCAGAGAAGGCCCGTGGGGCTCGGGGAACACGAGGGCAAGTGTCAGACCCATACAGCTGTGGGAGTGGGCTAGGTAGAAAATGGCAAGAACATGTTTGCCAAAGAAACTGAGCTGTGGAATGTGCTTCAAATTGTATAAATGTGGTGGAGGTGAGAGCCCACTGGGCTTCGAGTCATTCCATCAGGAATTAGGTTACGGTCCATAGCTTACAAGACACGTGTGGCTTTGGAGAATTCTCTTAACTTCCCAGAGCCTACATTTGCTCAGCTGTCAATAAAATAGGAGCTAGTGTGTAGCACTTACCAACTGCTGCCATGAACGGCTGTTCTAAGTGCCTTACAAATGTTAACTCATTTCAGACTCACAGTGACCCAATGAGTTGAGCTGCATTATTAGTTCCATTTTATAGACGAGAAAAACGGGACACTGAGAGGTTAAAGCCAAAAGTCTTTGGAGCCGGTAAATGGTGGCAAGAAGCTGGACCCAAGCACTGGGGCACCAGAGCCCACGCACTTGACCACCAGGCCATCCCGCCTCTCAAGGAGAGGGTTAGGTGCCTACCCATGGAGCAATCAGGAGATGCAAACACACCTTCAGAGACTCCAGAATGGAAGAAAATATTTTCATTATGATATTGGTTATGAAAACATATTTAAGGCTGAGTCAAGGACATCCTCTTCCATCAACTACCGAACAGCTAGCAAGGACATTAAAGGTGAGAAAGACAAACCCACAACAAACAGCATCGTACTGAGGAGCTCCAGACGAGAATTTCCTGGTCCATGTCGGCTCGCACTCCACAAAAACATGCCCCTTTGGATTTATAGGGGCAGGCTGCCCTGTATCGCACTCTGGGCCTCTGACACTCACCCCGTCCAAAGCAGACGCGAGAGGGCTTCTCTCAGCCCCGCTTCGCAAAGTCTCCCTCCTTGGGAAGAACTTGATCATTTATGTCAAGCACACAGACCAGGGCCTCCATCAAGCCCCAAAGATGGCACTGAGCATTTGGCTAAAAAAATAGCATGAATGAGCCCCACAGTCCACCAACCTTATTAGGAAAAATCCCACCCATGTTAAGGATAAACATACCCAAAACGAAAAAGACGATTGCTAAAGCTTTTGCCCTGGAGGCACACGCCATTCTAGAATACAGCACACGTGGAAAGAACCTCAGTTTAGTTCAGGGAATGGCGATATTGAACCCAGCTCCACTGGACCCATTCTACCCAGCCTCAGAGAAGGAATATCCCAAGGGAAGTGTTATGGGTTGAACTGTGTCCCCCCCAAAAGTTGTCAAAGTGCCGACCCCCAGTACCTGTGAATGTGACCTTATTTGGAGATAGGCTCTTTAGGGAAGGTGATCAAATTAAAATGAGGGTAGATTCTAATCCACTGTGATTGCTGTCCTTATGAAAAAGGGAAATGTGGACACTCAGACAGCACAGAGGGAAGCAGTGTGGAGACCCAGGGAGGCCGCCACGTGGACATTGAGGTGATACAGCCGGGAGCCAGGGAGTGCCAAGGATGGCCAGCAAACCATCAGAAGCAAAGGGAATGATATGGAAAAGATTCTTCCCCAGGGCCCTCAGAAAGAACCAACCCCGCCGGCACCTTGAGCTTGGACTCCTCGCATCCAGAGCTGTGAGACAGTGGATGTCTGTTGTTTCAGCCCCCCAGTGGTACTCTGTTATGGCTGCCCTCGAAGACTCACACAGGAAGTAATGGCAAAGCAACTAACCTTCCCACGGCTCACCTCGGCCTGACATCCGCCCCAGCCAATCTCCCAAGGGAAAGGAAGAGCTTTTCGGTGCGGGCAAAATGGGCGGGCTTTCAGAGAGGCTTGGTCACGCCACCACAGCCTCAGTGAGCTAGTCCAGGCCTGGCTGAAATAAGGTCTGAGGGTAGCGGTTATTACCACTCCAGAAAGAGTTCAAGTACCAGTATTGACAGGTCTCCTTCATGGAGCAACAGCAAAGTTGCTCGAACAATTACAAAACTCACCATTCGAAAAAAATTCTAATAAACTCTGAATATGGCTATGCGGAGCTAGGGATAGAGGCCTGCAAGAGGGGCACAAGGGTGGAGGAGGCAGAAACATTCACTGCTTTCTAAGGAGCACCATAGACCTTAACACCCTGGAGTCCCCGCAGAATCCAGAAGCCCAGAATCTGAAGAAGACCCTAGAAGTTACCTTGTTAGGGGTATGCTGCTAAGGTTCACACATTCACTTATTCATCCAGAGACTTATTCCACAAATCTCTCAGGCCTCCTACAGCCCAGGCACTGTGTCACTATGTAACATTGATATTAGCAACCTTGGCCGAAACTCACAGAAATCCAGTTCAGGCCAAGGAGGGTTTGGTCCAATGCACAGGACCACTGTGTGATCAGTTGTGCAGGTTGTTCACTGTACAATCCTAGAAGGTGGCCTGTGAGCATCAATTGCTGTATTTCAACAATTTTCTAGAAGACGGCAGAAAAGTGTCTGATACGAACAATATTGATATCAACAGAGCAATTTCCTGATAGATGGAAGTAAATCATCTTAAGAAAGGGAGATTTCTTCAAGTTCACCCAATGGCACCATGTGGGCTGGCCCTGCCATGACCACCACCTAGAAAAAGCTGGGAAATAGCTGGGTCTTAGGTATGCCTGGTATTGGGAGTGCCAAAATGTTTCCATCTCCTACCTCTGCTTTTGTCAGAATGTCAGCTTGACCCTTGTTCATTAGCAGAAACATGGCTATCAACAGCTCTGAGATCCTACAGCTCTCAGAAAGAGAGAGAAACTCTCTAATGCAGGGGTTGTAAGTCTTAAAAAAAAAAAAAAAAGCCCTAAAAGGTTAAAGGATCTAGTGGTCCAATCTACAGTGGGGGTTCACTCCTGAACCGTGGCCAGAGGGGCAGCATTTTGATGGGCCCAGAGTGGATCAAGTGCCCAGGAAGAAAGAGCTACGTATGGCCACAGGGACACAGCCATGTCAGAATAGGAATCCCCATGGGAGCCTTTGGAGCAGGAGGGGCAGTTCCCCTGGAAAGAGGGGTGTGAGGCAGAAACAACCCCAAAGAAGTCTACCACCATAGCTAAAGCTACCAAGAACCCTTGGTAGGACTGAGCACCGTGCAAAACAACCTGCACACACGGAAGCATTCCAGATATTAATACATACCTGCATGCATTGTGTCACTCAATCCTCTCCGCAATAGACTGAGTAGCCGCTCCCATTGTACAGATGAGGAAATCGAGGCTTAGAGTCGTTGAGTAACTCTGCCCAAGATATATAACAGATCAGAAGTGGAAGGGTTGGGATCCCAATCCAAGGCTTCCTACAGCCCAAACCCATGTTCTTGATCCCTCTGTTATGTTATTCAAAGAACTCCCAGCCCTTGAGAAGCTTATTCATTCATTAAAAAAATGTCTGTTGAGCACCTACTAAGTGCAAGCACTGTTCTGGGCACTGGGGGTAGAATGATGAATAGGATAAAATCCCTGCCCTCAAGAGGCTTATGGGGTGTGATGGGTGGGGGGGGCAGAAGTTACGGACGGTAAACAGATGAACAGAGGAGTTACTCCGGGGAAGGTGGGAGGTAGTGTCAGAATTGCCTGGGCTTATTTTCCAAATTTAACAAATTTTCTGTTTCCAAGAGATTCTAATCTGTTTTCGCCTAAGGAACATGCACACCTCCCTACACACACATTCAGAATCACATTTTAAGGAGTTACTGTTGCTTAGGGCAAAGTGTTCCATCCCATGGAAATGCATGGGGATGAAAAATGAAAAATTCAAAATTCAAGGCAGTGGCTCCTTGGAGCCAGCGGGGGGGAGGGGGCGGCGGGGATGAGATTGGGGGTCTCCCACATAGATCAGCAGTGCTTATCATTTTAAACTGGGTGTCTTGCAGAGGAGAATTTCTTAGAGTTTCCCTGTATTTTTCCAAAATAGTTCATAATAATTGTTTAAAGGGCCTATTCTGAGTGTAGTGCTGAGTTTCCTCCAGGTGACTACTTCTCAACCCTCTCTGCTCCGCAGATCACCTCCTTGGCTCCCACCCTGAGAGTTTGTGGAAGATAGGAGCCGATGGGTGGTTAAAATACGATGGGTAGTTGAGCCCTGTTGCTAGAGATTAGCGTCGGCATGAACAGGGTGCAGCCCAGGTGAGGGTGGCTTTTCAACGTTCCTCAGGATCCTCATGTGCAGCCAGAGTGCTCTGGCTTCTCCAACTCCCACCTCCCAAAACCTCAGTTTCCCTCTCTGTAAATAGGGATACTGTCTCCGCACTGTATACGACGGTTACAAGGCTTCACTAAGGTAATGCATGGAAAGCCCTCAGCACAGGAACTGCCAGAGAGTAAAATCTAGATAAATGGTAGCCATTATCACTACTATCTGCAAACACACCCCATCTATGACAAACCCTACACGGAGGCTGTCCTGCCCACCTTGACAAGGACAAGTCAAATCTCACCTCTGCCGTGAAGCTTTCCCAGTCTCCTCCTCCTGATTGGACTCGGTTGGGATAAAGCACACGGTGTTGTGGGATCAGGGAGCTCCGCGATGACTTGCCACCTGATCTGTCTGGTACTGCTGTCATTTGTTTGTACACCTTCTCGGTCACCTATCAGCTCTCCTGTTACCTCCTGCAGTAGAGACAAGAGATGTGCCCCCCCCAGCTCCTCCCTCAAGGAAGGGCTTGATGCCCAGCCACAGGAGGTGCCCAGACAGGCCACGGCCAGGGCTTGAGACTTCTTCTCTATCATTTTCTGACGACTTACACTCACTACACATGTGATGGGAAATTGTATGGCAACTAACCAGGGAGCTATCTTCTCGACCTTCTCTGGCTTCTGTATAAACAGGCAGCTTCCGGAGCTCTTCTTCTCTAGAGAAACTGCTACACAGTGAGGACAGAGTAAAACCTTATTGTATGGACCTGGCTTTGCACCAATTCTGTCTATCCCTAAAACACTTTCCCCCCACTGTCATGGAAATGGGCACAAAGATCGCTTTGTCACACCGAGTGTTATTTAACAATAGCATTTGTAAGGTAGGTACCTGTTCCTGTTAACATTTCACAGCTCAAATGCAGCCCCTCCCAAGAACTTTTCAATCCTAGAAAGAGCTGAGTTACAAGCAAATAAAGAGAAGGTTCTTAAACTGTAGGGAAAGAGAGAGACATCCTCACATCCCCCTCCCCAGTCCCTCTTCTCTTAGATCCCTTTGTGAATTTTGTTACATCATCTGGTTGTGACTCGTCTTCAAGTCACACAGGAGGAGCCTGCCTGACACACAGAAGGCTCATGACTTGTGGTTGTGATTGTCTTTGGACCATTTCTGCCAGCTATAATGGGGACACTGGAGCTGGCGTGGGGCAGGGGGAGTAATGACTTCACAAAGGAATAAAGCTTTTCTCACCTCCCCTGCAGTGCGGTGTATCCGATTATGCACATAATCAAACACACTCCTCTGGAAGGCAATTCTCTCATGAACACGGGCAGGTGTGTCATTATAACCAAAGCCACGAAGCTCTGTGGCTACGCGCCATGGGCGGAAGATGGGCATGGCTTTATATCAGTGGCATGTAGAAGCCCCTTTCAATAAGGTGCCATTAAGCAATAGCTTGCATCCTATCTCTTCCTCTCATTGATCTTTTATTGATTCCCCAGCCCTTTGTTACAAACAATGCTGACCCACCTGCACCCTGTAGTTACACAGTAAAAATAATAACAAGATAATAGAAATCATTTTTAAAGAAGAGTTCACAATAATAAAACCATCTGATGCCCCTTCTATTGATATGTGCTAAGAAGAGGAACGCCCTTGTCCTACTCCTGCATTGCCCTATTTTTGTACTGTACCTCCAAGGATTTTCCTTGACAGCTTTCCCTAACCATCTCCTTGAAATGAGCCTGCGGTCTCCTGTCACCACTCTGGTGCAGGTAAGAGCTGTGCCACCCAGTTTCCCCTTCCCGGAAGGACCTGCTTCCCAGCTGCGGAGAGTGAAGGAGACAGTCACCACTGTCGGCTCCTTCCAGGTCCGCCAGAGTCTCAGAGAAGCACCTTGAATGAGCTCAGGCCCTTCCTGGGGCCTCCTCCGTCTGATGACCAGCAAGGCAGGGGTATAAATGCCTGGCCATTTCTGCCCAATATAGCCAACTCTGAGAGTCAGTGTTCGCTCCAGAGTCATTGTCAGCCATGCTATGTTAGGCCCGAGGCCAAATGCTCCCTTTCTAATCCTACTTTCTCCCCCATCCTTTCACTGGTGCTGATCCTTAATAAACATCTTGTGTATGCTTCCACCCCACAATAACACGTTAGTCTTTTTTTAGCCATGGAAACCACCAGCTGGAGGCAGCGCTCACACCGGTCAAGACTTCTGAATTCTACCAAATAAGAACGAACAACTCTTATTAAGAAAATTAATCACCAGTCCAACTATGCTAGGGTCGCTTGCACCAAACCAATCTACCTGCCAAGAAGAATGATAAAAGCTGGGGGGAAACAAACTATTTGAAGGCATCAGAGAAAAATCAAGGTAAGTAGGATTTGAGGGTCCAAGATCTTGGAGAAATGGGAAGCACATATTGAAGTGAGCCAGGCTTTACTCTGCTCTTCTTTCCTGTAAGAGCATTTGCCAGTCCACAACAGAAGGCATAAAGGCAGAGACCCGAGCAATGACCTAGAGCATTGGACAGCCCCACAGTATTGGGAAGATAAAAGCTGGACTTCAAGGATACCAAAGTGGTATGACTTATGACTCAAGAAATCAAGATCCTAGAGAAAAGAGAACCTCAACAAAATAAGCCTAAAAGTCTGTGTCGCTTTTGCTCTTGAAGTATGTACTGAACCTTAAGCAGCCCTGAACTGCGGGCTGGGGAACCAAGGAAAATAGCTGCTAAGTGGCTACAGATGTAAATAAATAAATGAATGAATGAGTGAGTGAATAAATAAATAAATAAAATTTTTTTAAAACCCCATCAGTTGTATGGAGCGGAAACACTAAAATTGAAATACAGGCCCACCAAGGAGGACTAGCCTCAGTTATACAACAGACTTTTAGTTGATACACCAGAAGAAGAAACCAAAAATTACACAGCCCAGAGAGAGCCCACACGAAACCTAAAATTGCCTTCAAGCATCCCAATATGTGATTGAATCAAGAGAGTCTGCCCTTAGTCCAATTGCTGGGAAAGAAAGAGAGAGAGAGAGAGGAAGAGAGGGAGGAAGGAAAGGGGAAGGAAGGAAGGAAGGAAGGAAGGAAAAAGAAAGGAAGGGAGGAAGGAAGAAATTTTCTCCAGAGATAGATAACATCATCAAGACCCTTAGAATTTTTCAAATATAATGTCCAGCATGTAATCAAAAATTATGAAATATGTCAGGAGATAGGACCAAACAACTGAAAATCTAGAGAAAAAAATAGAAAATAGTTACACTCACAGACAATCCAGATATTTGAGTTATTAAACACAGAACTTATAATGAATGTGATTAATGTGTTCAAGAAAATATATAAAAAGATGGAAATTTCACCCACGAATTATTTTTAAAGGAATCAAATGTAACTTCCAACAGAAAAAAATGCAATTACAGATATCATGGACTAAAGAAATAGATCTAACAGCAGAGTAGCACATCAGAAGATAAGATTATTCAACTGAAAGATAGATTAGCAGAAAATATAGAGACAGGCATACAGAGGGGAAGAAATTATAAATAACCCATGGGTCAAAGCAGAAATCAAAATGAAAATCAGAAAACATTTTAAAATGAAAGACAATAAAATTCAACATCATCAGAACTTATAAAATACAACGCAAGTGTATTCAGAGGGAAACTTCTAGTTTAAACACACATTCTAGAAAATAATGGAGGCTGAAAAGCATTTACATAAGCATCCAGCTCAAGAAGCTAGAAAAATAGCAAATTAAGCACAAGGAAAGTACAAGGGAGAAAATATAAACAAATTGGACAAACTAACTTAAAACCATAATTTAGCAAAAGTGACACAAGGATTTAGAAATCTGAATAGTCTGTATCTATTTAATAAATTGAATTTATAATTTAAAACTTACAAAGAAAATTCCAGACCCAGATAGCTTTATCAGTTAATTTTTCCAAACATTTAAGAAAGAGATAATACCAATCTTATACCAACATTTCCAAGCTCATTCTGTCAAACCAGTGTAATTTTGAAAGTAAAACCAGCTAAGTATATCATAAGAAAAAGAATGCAAGCCAATACCTCTAATAAACATAAACTCAAAAGCCTTTTTAAAAATGTTTACTCAGCAAAAACACAGACAAATCAAATCCAGCAATATCTGAAAAAGGAAAATACATCACAAACAACTTATTTTAATCAAAGAGTAAAATGTGGATTTAAAATTTGAACACCAATCAATGTATTTATCACACTGACAAAAAAAAAATAATGAAATATGTAATCATCTCAATAGATGCAAAAAAAATTTTTTTTCAATAATATCCAGTACCTGTTTGTCATTTCAAAAAGCATGCTAGAAATAAATTTTTTTAATCAAGCAGGAAATTAAAAGGGAAATTTCTTAATATGGTAACAGGTATCTACTTCCAAAAAAATTTATCATGCATCATACTTATAATGGTGAAATATTGAAAGTTTTACCTTGAGATGAGGAACAAGATGGATGTCGATTATCACCACTACTGCTCAACAGTAAACTCCTTGAGGTCCTCACTAGTATTATAAGGCAAGAAAAAGAAATATACAATATGAAGAAGTAAAGGAAGATATTAAACTGTCATTATTCATAGATACATAGTTGGTTACATATAAATTCCAATAATAATCTACAGATATGGAATTACAAAAGCCCCCAAACAATCAAAATAATCCTGGGAATAAAGAACCAATCTGGAGTGGGGAGGGGGGAATGGAAAGTTGGGGTAACCGGGTGATGGACATTAAGGAGGGCACGTGGTGTATTGAGCACTGGGTATCAGATAAGGCTGATGAATCACAGACCTGTACCTTTGAAACCAATGATACCTTATACGTTAATTAATTGAATTTAAATTACAAAAATAAGACAAAATAAATGCTTGAAAACAAACAAACAAAAAAGAACAAATCTGGAGGAGCACACTCCCTGATTTCAAACTATACTACAAAGGTACAGTAATCAAAACAGTACAAAAAACACATAGATCAATGGAACTATATAGAGAGCCCAGAAATTAAGCCACGTATATATGGCCAATTAATTTTCAACAAAAGAGGCAAGAATATACATGGGGAAAATCAAGAAGTAGTGTTGGGAAAACTGGACAGCTACATGCAAAAGAATGAAACTGGACCACTATCTTATACCATATACAAAAATTAACTCAAAATGGATTGAAGACTTGAACATAAGACCCGAAACCATATTAATCCTAGAAGAAAACATAGGCAGTAAGCTCCTTGACATCAGCAATGTTCTTTTAGATCAGACTCCAAAGGCAAGGGAAACAAAAGCAAAAATAAACAAATGGTACTAAATCAAACTAAAAGCTTCTGCACAGCAAAGGAAACCATAAGACAATGAAAAGCCAACTTACCAAGTGGGAGAAGATATTTACAAATCATATGTCCAATAAGCAGCTAACATCCAAAATATTTAGAGAACTCATACAACTTAATAACAACCACCACCACAACAAAATAAGCCATCCGATTTAAAAGTGGGCAGAGATAGACATTACTAGACATTTTTTCCAAAGAAAATATATGCATGGCCGGCAGGTACATGAAAAGATACACAACATCACGAATCTTCAGGGAAATGCAAATCAAAATCACAATCATATATCACCTCACACCTGTCAGAATGGCTAGTATCAAAAAGACAAGAAATAACAAGCGTTGGCGAGGATGTGGAGAAAAGAGAACCCTCATGCACTGCTCGTGGGAATATAAATTGGTGCAGCCACAATATGGAGATTCTTCAAAAAAGTAAACCCAGAACTACAATATAATCCAGCAATTCCGCTACCATCTATCCAAAGAAACTGAAAACACGGGGTGCCTGGGTGGCTCAGTCGTTAAGCGTCTGCCTTCGGCTCAGGTCATGGTCTCAGGGTCCTGGGATCAAACCCTGCATCAGGGTCTGTGCTCCGCAGGAAGCCTGCTTCTCTCTCTCCCGCTCCCCCTGCTTGTGTTCCTGCTCTCGCTATCTCTCTCTCTGTCAAATAAATAAATAAAATCTTAAAAAAAAAAAAAAAAAGAAACTGAAAACACTAATTCGAAAAGATATATGTACCCCTATGTTCATTGCAGCATTATTTACCAAGTGTCCATCAATAGAAGAATGGATAAAGATGTGGTACTTAAGTACAATGGAATATTACTCAGCCACAAAAAAAAACGACCTTACCATTTGCAACGACATAGATGGACCTTGAGAGTATTACCCTAAGTGAAACATCAGACAGACAAATACTGACTAATTTTACATTTTACATGTGCAATCTAAAAAATAAAACAAATGAACAAACAAAACTTAACAAAACCTAGACAGATAGACACAGAGAACAGATCGGTGGTTGCCAGAGGGGTGGAGAGTTATAGGGGGAGTGGGGAGGGAGATTGGAAATGGTAAAAGGGATCAAGAGATACAAACTTCCAGTTGCAAAATAAGTAAGTCATGGGGATGCAATGTACTGCATGGGGAATACAGTCAATAATATAGTATTAACTTTGTATGGTGACAGATGGTAACTAGACATGTGGTGATCACTTCACAATGTATACAAATGTCAAATCACTATGTTGTACAACAGAAACTAATATAGTATTGTATGTCAGTTATACCTCAGTTAAAAAATTTTTTCAATGAATAATTGATTTTATCAAGGTCAGCAATAAAAAATCAATATACAAAAATGGATTGCATTTCCTATATTAGAAGCAAAAGATAAGAAAATGGAATTTTAAAATGATGCCATTTATAAATATGACTGACTAAAACATCAAATTCTTAAGAATAAATCTAATGAAAGGTATCTAAGATTTTTACCCAGAAAACTATGAAACACTGTTACAGAGAGTACCCTTATTACTAGTCACAGATGGGAAGCATGCAAGTTTTCAGGATGTCAATTTTCCCTGAATTGATATATAGACTCAAGGCAATTCCAATCAATATCCCAGCAGGTTTTTTTCTGGAAATTGATACTGTTTCTAAAACTTGAGTAGAAGTGCAAAGGTCAAGAATAATCAACACAAGTGGAGAGAAAGGGGTAAGAGGGAATGTTCTGGGCAGCTAATAAGGTTCTGCCTCTTACGTGTGTGGTCGTTACACAGGTGTGTCCACACTGTAAAAAAAAAATTATCATCTTGTATAATTATGAATTATGTACACGTGTTGTACTTGAATTAAATATATGTGTGTATACATGTTGTACTTGAATTTAAAAGTGTAGTTTAAAATTATCACTTAAAAAATTAATCAAATAATGTAAAAGAAGGAATCAATGACCTAAAGACCTGCATCAAGTTATGGGTGGGAGATAATCAACCATAAGCACCCACCCTGACTAGCCAGCACCAGCCAGCTCTCTCCACCTGTCATCTTTCCAGATCAGATAATAAATATTTTCACCAGAAGAAAGCAGTAATTGCAGCCACACAATTTTTGACTTGAGATTTTCCTGTTTCTGCTCCTAATTTAACTGAAACGTTCTTCTCCCCCTTCCCTTACTCTCTGACCCCCACCATTTCTGTGTCCATTTCACTCCACTGAAACCACAGAGAAGAGCAGATTCAGGTAGAAGTAGAGGCAGTTAGAAAATAGATACTTGTAAAGGCATTCCTGCCATTTGTGCCACTTGAAATATTATCCCTTATGAGTTTTCTCACTGAATTAGTGCCATTTAATGTGTGCATATGGCCAAGGGGAAAATATAAAATTGATCAACGAGAACAGGAAAATTACTCTGGAGAATTTTTGTGGCTTTGTGAATTGTTGCTTGACATTGTGGTTTTACCAGATATAATGGCATGATTTATAATTTACAACAGGGCTTGGGCGATGCAGATACAAACATTTTTACTTAAAATACCAGGAGCAGATGGGGAAAAAAAATACAGACTGGACTTGGTCCAGATGCTGAGGATGTTGCCCATATTCTGACTCCCACGTGAAGGCATAAATAACACCAATTCCTCATCGTCCACGGAAATGCGCGAGAGTCCTCACAAAGGTAATCCAAACAGTAGATAAATAGGAAATAATTCCTGTATGTCAAATTATTTTGAAGTCTCTGCGTTGCAGCCTGTGGTTCTGCTTGCTTTTTCTTATGGGGATATCTGATGTCCTAGCTATTCATGATATCGCACACAAAATTATGAAATTGCACCACGAAGACAAAATTCTAGAGGAGCGGGGAAGCTAAGAACTAGCTTCCCATTTTTCAGCTCTGTCCCAACATGCAATTCTTCCCAGCCACACATTTCATGCTGCAAATGGGCAATTTCACCTTTCAGACTGATAAATAAGAATCATGGCAAAGAGGGTAGATCTCAAAAGTCCTCCTCACAAGAAAAAAAAACTGTAACTGTGTATGGGGACAGACGTTAACTAGACTTATTGTGGTAATCATTTTGCAATATACACAAGTATCGAATCATTATGTTGTACACCTGAAACCAATATAATGTTATATGTCAATTATACCTCAATTAAAAAAGAAAAAATCGTGGGCGCCTGGGTGGCTCAGTTGGTTAAGCGACTGCCTTCGGCTCAGGTCATGATCCTGGAGTCCCGGGATCGAGTCCCGCATCGGGCTCCCTGCTCGGCAGGGAGTCTGCTTCTCCCTCTGACCCTCCTCCCTCTCATGCTCTTTGTCTCTCATTCTCTCTCAAATAAATAAATAAAATCTTTAAAAAAAAAAATCGTGAGAGACTATAAAGATCCTGGACCTGGATCTTAGTATCAGGGCTTCCTCCAAGTAGCTCTGTGACATCTGACAAGACTCTCACTGGATCGAGATCTTGATTTTCTGATCAATAAACCTGATGGGAGCTGATCAGATGGTTGCTCAGTCTGACTCTGAGCACCCTGTGGTCAGTTTTGGTTTTTTTTTTTAATTTTTTTTTTTAATTTTTTTTTTTAAGATTTTATTTATTTATTTGACAGAGAGAGAGAGGGAACACAAGCAGGGGGAGTGGGAGAGGGAGAAGCAGGCCTCCCACAGAGCAGGGAGCCCGATGCGGGGCTCAATCCCAGGACTCTGGGATCATGACCCGAGCCGAAGGCAGACGCTTAACGGCTGAGCCACCCAGGCGCCCCACCCTGTGGTCAGTTTAAGCAGACCTCTCCTTCCTCTCAGACCACGATCTGTCTTTTCTAGTCCCATTGCCCTCAAAATCATTGTTTCCATTCTGAAAATTTCAATCTTCTAGTTCCTGTGGAACTCCAATTCAGGAGCAGATGGCAACAGTTATAAAAGCAATAAAGAAATTAAGTAAGCAACAGAGATGTTAACGAAGAGATGAAAGCAAGATTTGCCAGAGATAAACTGTAACATAATCTACTTACAATCAATAGAAAGTTGGCTGTATTTCCAATTATCCCGGTATCAGGAAGATGCTCGTCTCCTCTGAGGAAAGCCCCAGAGGAAATGGGGTAGAGTGCATTAGGAGGGACAGTGGTTAGAGATAGGGAACAACCTCCTGGGAGCTGCTCAAACTGGAACACATTATAAGAGTTACCTGCCCCACATGTCGGGTTTTTCCCATGTGTATGTTGGCGGGGAAGAAGTGATGATAACCAAATTCTCAAAAGAAGTATACTTTAAAAAAAAAAAGGGGGGGGGTCAATAAGTCACATGATATTTTTCAATAAAAAGGTAGGGAGAAAAAGGGCAGTGTGAAAAACAATCGATAGGATGTCTCCACTCCAAAAAGGTTAGGAATTGCCAAACTGTGGAACCTCCGTCCCTGGGGGAGTCCTTTGAGAACAGACCCCCTGTTGGCCTCTGGGGAATAGTAGTAGCATGTCCCCGGCAGCATATTCCACAGGTTGCCGACTCTCTCGTAATGTGGTTTGTGAGGAGGTAGCGTGTTCTCTGTTCTTCTGCGCTCACTCCCTGAGCCATGCACAACTCACTTCTCACCTCAGTCCCGGGCCCTGTGGCAGGCACGGACTTCTCAGGGGAAGAGCCCTCATAAGAAGGTTTGAGAATGCCGGAAGCGCTGGTGGGGAGCTCAGTGAGAGCATCTCTTCCCTTAGCTCTGTCCCTGGGTGTGGCTTAAGGGATGCTTAGCATCCCAGACTTTCAGGGAAGAGTAAGAAAGCTGTTAACAGAGGCTAACAAATTGTGTGAATTTCTCCAAAGAGAAATTAAGTGGATTACAAGGTAAACTAATTTTAGCAGGTTTCAAAGCTAACGTCAAAACATCTGGGAAGCCCTGCCCAGGGCACAAGGAAGATTTCTTGACCTCATTCTTTTATGTAACTTAGACAAATCACTTAACTTCTCTGGTCTCCGTTTCTACCAGAACCTTTTCCCACCAAGTATTGAGGTATTGTACGAAAATGCGTATAATACAAAAGCATGTCAGAGAAATATTTGCACAAGTGAGAACTAAGGAAAAATATGATTATAAACAGATAAAAAATAATAAAGTTTTAGGGGTATTCACACATAAAACATGGCATCTAGTCCTATTAAGCCAATGGAGAGAGGCTAAAATTTGGCCTCTGAGCTTTCTAGCAGCCAAAGCAAAGACGAAAAAACAGTCAGTTATAAAATACAGGCTGTATGTATATAGTGCATAGGAAGCCAATCCTTTCCTTAGATACCTGGAAAGAATTTTTAGAAGATCCTTATATGTGACGCAGGGACAGCATCCTCCACAAAATTCCTCAACCCTAAGAGATCCATGTGGCTCTTAATTTTCCCAATTTCCTACACATGGAATAGGAAAGATATCACTGGTCAACCAAACTCTTTCCATGGGAAATCATGAAGTTCAACAGAACTGACCCCTAAAAGCCTGAGCACAAGAGATGGGAGTAATCAGGCTGAGGTGGGCTTATGAATGAATATGTCATGCCCACCGTGGAAAATCTTGGCCAGCTTGATGAGGCGTTTAGCAAGACCAGATGAATCCTGACGCTCAGTCTTTTACTTGTGTAAGGAACAAACTTATCTTTTATTTACCACTCAAAGCTCCACTAAGCAGGGCCTATGCCCAACATAAATATTATCTACAGGGCCTCTCACCATAACACACACATAGTAGGTATTTAGAAATATGTTCCCAGGTGATACAATGCATCTGTAAATTTCTGTTCTCAACCTAATACTTCAGCATTAGCTATCAGTGAGTCTTCAAAATCATATCATAATTAAACTAAAAAATACACAAAAGCAAAATTCATCACTGTGTCAGGCTCAAAAGACTCCATTTTTACATGCTAAGCTCTGTTACCTAACCTCTAAATCAACCAATTGTTAGATGATGAATGTCAGTATTGATCCAGGCACAGTTTACTGACTTTTCCAAGAGACATTAAGTCTTTAGACATTCTTAGCCAGACCAGTTGGTCTCAAGATTTTGAGCTGGAACACTTTGTTCAAGTAAAATTATCCTAGAAGGATATGTAAAAAATAGCTGAGCTACTCTAGTTGTGGGGGCAGGGAGCCCCAAACACTCATTGCAGTTGGCATCAAAATTGGCCCCCGCCTGCTCTCCCAAACACACCCACACGGCAACCACCCCAAGTCTTTGAGGACACCAGCTGGCCCAGCCTCCTCTCCTGGGTCAGGGAGCAGGGGAAAAGGAGGCATCCCACAACTTGCCCAAGGTCACACAGTCTCCAGACCTACAGCCCCGGAATTGAACGACAAGGTGTGCAGAATATGATAGCAGACAAAAGTGAACGTGAGCCAGAAGAAATCACAAGTCAGAGACGTCACTGTACTACTCAGCCTACACGCACACACCAGGAGGTCCCAGGTCCCACCCTGATGTCTTCATCCTCAGGTAAGCCACGGCAGGGGTGCAAAGAGTACATCTTCACAAGGAAAAGGAGGGAGTCCAATGCCAGAAGAAGAAAAGGAACAAAAAGAGAAGTGGAACACCGTGCTCCAACCTTTGAGGACACCGTGTGGAGCCAGGCGACATTCCTCCCTCAAGCGTCTCCCACGAGGGGCCACAGGAAGCCTCCTCCCTGCCTTCATGCTGGTCACCATCCTTTCTCCTCCCTGCGGCCACCGGTGACTGTGGTCCTGAACAAACCCCCCAAACTCCAACTAATTAAAGACAAATAATTAAACACATTCAGGAGGGGGAAGGTTGGCAGAGCCCCCTGCATTGTGTGACCACCTTGGCACTGAAATGGTTAGAGACCATATCCCTCCACGTTGTCTCCTCTCATTGTGGTGGAGTGCTCTTGAGAACGTTATTAGCTGGGTGTGCGCCTTGCCGTTTTTCCACACGAGGCAGATGGGTAATTACGAAGCTAATAGTCTGATTGAGAGAAATCAGATGCAGTGGTTTGCCCAATTAGATGATACATTAGCTTCCTTCTTTGTAAGCAGCTAATGTGTGAAGCAAAGTGGTATTTTCGAGGGTCAGAATCCTTAAACAAGTGCCGAGTTGCAGATTATTGTATCTCTCTTTTTTTTTCTAATGGAGGAAAAGTGCTAAGTCTTCATTACTAAAAGCATAGAAAATGCAAATCAGCTTCTGAAACAAAAGAGAGAAGGGACAGGCGAGAATATTTGGTGTCCGATGTGTCAACCTACAACATCAATTACATTGAAATGCAATGCATGGCAGCCTAATCAAGGATAGTATAATTGTAATAATTGCGTGCTTTTGTTGGAGAGCTGCTGCTGTTGTTATTTGTCAACCATTTGTTCCTCTCTATTGTTGAGGGGGGGAAAGATTTTTTTTTTTTTTAATGTAACTGAGAGATTGTGTAGGTAATGGGTGAGCGGGCGGCCATCCTCAGAATGTGTATGAGGGGTCTTGCTGCCCTGCTCCGTGGCGGTTCCCGTGGTCCGAGTGAGTCGCTGGGACAGTGATGTGAGCTGGGAGCAGACAAGGGCAAAGTGGCTGGCCATGCCAGGGTGGGCTGCAGCCTCTATCCATGTCCCCGGGGTCCTGGGGCAGAGGCAAGCCAAGCGACGGGCCTGAGGAGGCTGGGAGGAAAGGGGTGCCGGTGGAAAAAGCCTCCTCACGCCACATCCTTCCTGTCCTCTGTAGCAAACCCTGAGTTCTCCACCTCCTCCTGCTTCTCTAAGTTGGGGCCTCGAGAAGGACGAGAAGGACGTGCTTTGTCTTTGTAAAGGATCACCGCCTGCAGAACTCCCAGTGGGGAATCCTGGTTAAAACACCAACAGCGTGGAAGGTGCAGGAGCTGGTGCATTAGCCCAGATGGCACCGTCCCCCAGGGTGCAGATGGGAGCATGAGGACCAACGTTAAACCCCACCTGGTCCCTCACTGGCCCGGCAAGCCCAGCCTCTCCAAGGCCTCCTTGTCCCCCACGCACTGCAGGTTCAAGAATCGCCCTGAGCAGAGCCCGCCCTGTGGAGAGACTCCAAACCAGGATTATTAGCCTCGGGCAGATAGAAAGGCCCTCCGATCACTTCTGTTATATAAACAGATTTCTTCTCCTCTCCCTCCCCCACCCCCACTCACTTCTTCTTCACGTGTATGGGTGTTTCCAAAAACATACTTCTAGAGAAGAGAGAAGAGAAAAAGTCGGCGTAATGGGCGACTCTGGGAAGCAAAAGGAAAGAAGACACAAAGCAAAACAAGGATGTTGGTGGAAAGCCGAAGTTGAGCAGGAAAATTCTTCTTAGGAGAAGCTCTCAGCATTCAGATCAGATAAGAGGTTTATTTTCTCACTTCAATTGGTCTTGCCAATAGGTTGAAACAGAGGCACAATGGAAATGGGCTGAAACATTTAACAGAGCTGTTAAATCTCATTCTCCACAGCTAAAAAAGAACAATCCCGGACCGTCTTTACCGAGGGGAGGCTTCATGGGCTGTAGGAGGCTTTGCGTGTATCCCTGACAATCCTGTACATACTCCAAAACTCACACTAATTAAAAGCAAATAATCAAATACATTCAATTTGAAAAGTTGGCAAACTCGTGTGTATTATTGCGTTAGCACCTTGGCATGGAAATGCTCACATCGCGCTAATCTCGTTGTGCAGAAGAGCTCTTGAGCTTGCTATTCACCCAGCCCATGCCCCCTCCTCCCCTCTGCTCCCCTTTGGGCTGCCTCCCCAGACCCCAGCCCCCTGTGGCTCCCCCATCAGCTCTCCCACATTTAACAGCAAAATAGGAACAGCCACTGGGGCCTCCACAACGGCCTTTGCTTTCATTTGCATCTGACAGAGGTCTGAGGTGAAGATGTCCTTCCTCTCCCTGGCTTCTTATTTATTTAGAGAAAGAAGGTCCCCAAGATATGAGGTTTTTAAATAAAGTTTAAAGCAGTAAGCCTTGGCTAAGCCGTCCGCAGTTGCCATCCTCCTGCCCATCCCCCCCACCACCATGCCACCCTCCTGGGGACTCTCCTTGTCAATCTGGTGGCCAAATCTGAGCGACGAGCTGACAACAGAAGAAGAATCCTTCGGATCCAATGCTGCTGCCCCTGGGATTTGAGTTTCTTGGGGGCTGGTTGAGGGATGAGAGGATGGAGTTGCCCAGAGAAATGTGAAACTCCTGCCATCAAGAATGGGGGCGAGATGAGCTCAGACCAGCCAGAATTTTTCTGGCAGATCCGCTACCTGAGGCACATTTGTCTTTCATCCTGGGCCGCTGCCAATCACAGCCTCCCCAGTATCCAGGGCTAGGAGGAAGATGGGCAGCTTGTCCTCAGCTCTGAACAAAAGAAAAACAAATAAAGTCACATTCAGCTGCATGACATTCATGTCAGATGGAAAAGGAGCAGGTCACACGGGCAGTGCGTGGAGCTGGTTGCAGGAGGAAAAAGCACGGCTGCCTGAACCTGGAGCTGGGTCTGGAGAGCTCCTAGAAGTAGATGCTTGAAGACACCATGGGGTTTCCTTGCCAGTGAGACTCCTGATTTGTCTGCGGGTGAGGCCTAGAAGCTTCCTTCTGCGAGTCCGAAATTCCAGACCACTTTCCAGTATGTCTCACAGCACAACCTATGGGTACCAATCAAGAGCATAGACCTAACTGGTGTTTTCATTACTTTGGAAAGAATGCTTTGAGAAAAGCATTAGGGAAGTGTCTTGGTTGAATCCTTTCTGTTGCAGCACCTAGCCAGAACAAAAATGCATTGAGTTCTTGTGAAATCTGACCATGCCCTTCTCCCCACTCCTGGTCTGGTCCACGGCTTCATCTGCATCTTCTCACTGTTAAAATGACCCCTCTTTCTTTGCCAGGTTTCTGTTCCTTGCTTCGTTCACATCTCAGTTACTTGTTCAATCATTCACTCCTAGATATAGTCAGTCAACAAATATTTATTAAGTAATAGGTTCTATTGGTACTATCATCGACCCTGAGAATAGAGAAGTGAGTGGCGTTGGATCCACTAATTCCCCTTCTGGGTAGATACCCAAAACAATTGAAAGCAGAGCTGAAGAGATACTTGCACACCCATGTTCATGGCAGCACTATTCACCGAAGCCTAAAGACAGAAACACCCGCAATGTCCATCGATGGATGAATGGATAAATGTGGTCTATACACACAATGGAATATTACCCAGCCTTAAAAAGGAAGGAAATTCTGATATATGCTAAACAAGGATGAACCTTAAAAACATTATGCTAAGTGAAAGAAGCCAGACACAAAAGGACAAATATTGCATGATTTCCACGTACATGAGGTTCCTAGAGTAGTGAAATTCACAGAGACAGGGGCTGGTTGGGGGAGGGCGAAATGGAGAGTTAGTGTTTAGTGGGTCCAGGGTTTCAGTTTGGGAAGATAAAAACATTCTGAAGATGGAGGGTGGTGATGGTTACATGATAATGTTGGGTGTATTTAATGCCACCAAACCTTACACTTAAAAATGGTGAAAATGGTCAAATTGATGTTATATATATTTTACTAAGATAAAGAAGCAAATACAAAAGAAAAACTAATAAGGTGAGTCACAGTCCTCAAGGAACTTGGAGTCTAGCAAGGGAAGAAGGCAGGTTTAAAAAATATACATAGTAAGTGCAATATGGTGAGGTGAGTACTGTAACCACACAAGGCATGAAGCCGAAGTGGAGTTCTGCAGGGAGGCGGCTCCAGAGTCTGCAGACACGGCTGTTGAGCTGTCTCCAGATTGGATCGTCTGAGCCTCAGTGTCCTCATCGGCAAATGGGGATAATCACTTCCCCCTTTGCTGCAGCCTCCATCTGTCGAGCACCTACCCTGTATCAGGCACCATACTAAGCCTTTCAGTTCATCAAACCTCCCGTCTGACCAATAAAGTAGAAATTTTGCCACCAATTTCCAAAGAAGAACCAAGATTAAGAAACTGGTGGATGTTCCACAGCCATGTAGCTAGTACACGGGAACACCAGGGTTTGAACACAGAACTTTATGAATTTCTAGCCCATGTATTTCTCACTATGCTAGCAGTTTGCAGACTGTAAAGTCTCATTCAAATTTAAGGGACAGCTAACTCAGAAAAACAAGTCTGGAGAAGAGAGGGGCTATGAGGGTCTCACTGTGCCCCCAAAAAAGATATGTTAGAGTCCTAACCCCCAGTACTTCGAAACGTAACCTTCTTTGGAGATAGCTTCCTTACAGAGGTGATCAAGTTAAGATAGGATATCAGGGTGGACCCCAATCCAATAGGACTGGTGTCCTTATAAAAAGAAGAAATTTGGACAAGAGACACACACACATGGTGAGAACACTAGGTGAAGACTGGAGTTCTGCTCCACATGCCCAGGAACTACCAGGACCTAGAGAAACACCTTGATCTCCAACTTCTAGCCTCCAGAACTGCGAAAGGATAAATGTTTTTCTAAGCCATCCAGTTTCTGGTACTTGGTGACGGCAGTCTCAGCAAATGAGACAGGAGCCAACCCAGAAAAATTGGGAAGGGGGCTCTTTTGAGGTTTTAGAGAAAATCCACCTAGGGACCCTGGAATGCCTAGCAGACCTCAGGAGAAGGGGGACAGGGAGCAGAGAATTAGGATCCCCATTTTCCTCTCTTGCTATTCCCTGCTCCCCTCACCCATCGGAGACAGCCCTCTTTTTTTTTTTTTAAGATTTATTTATTTATTTGAGAGAGAGAGATAAAGAGCATGGGGGGCGAGGGGGCGGGCAGAGGGAGAGGGAGAGAATCCTCAAGCAGACTCCATGCTGATGCAGGGCTGGATCCCAGGACCCTGAGATCATAACCTGAGCCAAAACCAAGAGTCGGACGCTCAACCGACGAGCCACCCAGGCGCCCCTCAAGACAGCCCTCTTTTATTTTTATTTTCATCGCGTTTGTAAGCATTGCTGGAACTTTACCAGCCATCCTGGCTGCCGTTTCACAGTATAGGATTGCTTTATCTTATGAATCACAGGTGCTGTAGTGCAAAGGTTTTGTACCAGGTCCTGTGCCCCACAGAAGGCACAGGCGGGACCACCGTCTCCCACGTTTTTCTTTTGGGGACCTAGAACTCTAACCTGAAAGCCATACGCTGTCTGAGAAAAACAGGACAGCTCTGGAGCAGGGGCAGAGTTGCCGGCCTAAACTGGTCTGGAAGCCAAGGCAAGCGGGAAGCCACGTCCCCTCTTCCAATCCCCCCCGCAGTGGCAAGATTAAGCAGAGGGCTTTGCAAAGGAACTCCAGGAAAATACTGATAAATTGAAGAGCAATCGACAAGGCACTCAGACTCCCTCCCTGAGCTCCACCTAGCCCCCTAAATTTGTGTCAAATCTTCTCTTTTGTCCCCCTCAACTAAGCCCATGTGCGAATGGAAATGTTTTTGTGCATTAAAGAAAATCAATGACAACATCTCAAAAACAATTTCAAGCTCCTCTTCCTCCCACAGGGTGGCAAAGTCAGACCCTGCAGTGCTGTACAAGGGTCCCAAGGAGAGCCAAACCCATGTGGGTGGCAGAGTTCCACTAGAACACAGTCACAGATGTTCACTTCTCTCCTAACACAGGCCACCGTTCCATAGAGCCAGCCAGCCTAGGAAAATGCTAACTCTCTTCCCATAGTCCTTAAGTTTCAGTCTTCAATTGATTTCTGTGCGGTTTTTGTCCCTGACCCAAGTGTGGGGCACCTTTGGATGCAGCAAGATGTGAGCCCTGAGGCAAGGGAGGGGGGAGGAGGCTAATGGAAACTGCATAAGATTTAGGGTCAGTAGATCTGGATTCGAACATCAGCTCTGCCACTAGCTCGCTGTGCAACCTTATGCCAGTCACTTAACCTCTCTGAGTCTCAGTTTCCTCCTCTTTCAAGTCCGGATGATCACACAGATCTTGCCTGGGTATTTTAAGTAGGAAATGAGATCATAAAATATAGGAACTGGTACCCAGTAAGTGCTCACTAAATGGCTGAATACCGCTATCATGTTGATCACTAAGGAAGGAGCTGAGGCCAAACCAGTTGCCCACTGACCCCCTCCCACCCCAACCACAGCCGCACCCAGGCAGATAAAACAGGCAGTGTGACCACTGTGCTGTTGGCTGGGGGAGAGCCCTCAGGAGCACCTGCAGGAAGGGTGCCGCCTTTGGAGGTGATGGACAGCGAGTTTCCGCCTCCAGTAGACAAATAAAGAGATTTATTCTTAACAACTAAAATAGGCAAACGCGTGCAGTCAGGCCAGGAGGAAGGGGGGGAGGGGTGAGGAGTCACACTGCGGCAGATGTCTTGGCTGGGAGAGAAAGTTCTAGAGAATGCGCTGTGGGTTGGGGAACAGGGGGGCTTGGGCTCAGTTCAGAACAGCCCAGCTCCCTTCCAGACGTGAAACGAGAGCAGCATCCAGAGGGATCCCCGGGAGACCCCGGCGTGCAGGGCCTGGCAGCCCGGCTGCGGGGGGCGGGGGGGGGGGGAGCCGCGCATGCTCGCCGTTCTGGGAAGCACAGTTGGTGCACCTGAGCGAGCTGGAAAACCCTCACCCCTGGGGAGGAAAAAGAAGATGGGATTTCTCCTGGGGTCAGAACAGGACCCCGCCGGCCAGAGACAATGGCTCCAAGAGCCTCAACAACCCCACCCCTGTTGACGAGGGAACTCAACACCCCGGAGATCGGAGATCGGCGTGTGAAATCTGCGCTGGGGAAGAGAGTCCTCATTTAGCAGAGAAAGCACGGCGCTATCTATGTGTGAAAGCTTTTTTAACACTGTTCCCTGCTCTCCATATGGCGAACTTCACCCAAATTAGGAGGAACTGATGAACAAAACTCCAGCAACTGGAAAATGAGAGCGAGCTCCAAGAGCCCATCCCAGAGGCAGCCCGCGCTGCTCCCCGCCCCCAACCCACCCTCAGCAGGGTGTCTGGCCTCCTTATCCTCACAGCAATACAACCTCCCCTGGGTCCCCAGATGCTCCCCGCGGGGCAGGGCGAAGCGTGTTCCCTCTCCGTGGATGAAAGCGCCGTCTCCAATAGTTAAAAAAACAATAGCCACCATTTCTTGTGCATTCACTGCGTCCTAGACAGCATGCCGGGTGCCTGGCTCATATTATTTCAGGTGTCCTCACCAGAACCCCGTGACAAGGTGTCTTTATGCCTATTCAAGGTTGGCAAAATTGAGAATCAGGTTGCCTTTTGCCCAAGGCGGCACAGGAAGATTCAGAGGCAGACTGATTCAAGCAAAGTCTAGATGCTCAGGTCCACCCTCCGCTTTGCTCCCGCGCAAACCGAGAGGAGGCTCCCCCTGCGGCTGGCAGGGAGCTGCACCCCTGCCCCTCAGTCAGAGGGCAAGGGCGAGACACTCCTGGGCTCACAAGAGGGGTGGGGGCAGCGGGGTGGATTTGTAGGGGCCACAGAATCAATGACTCAGAGGCCGTCAGGCCTGGAGGGAAATTTAATGACCTATAGCATTCCCTCTTGGAAAAGCCAAGGGTCAGGGAGACAAAATTGAATCACATGGCAAAGGGATGTAGTAAAACAGCTGGGTCCCAACTACCCGGTGTTTGTCCTAGAGACTTCCATGAAAGGAACTAACCTCCCTGACCTCAGTCTCCTACCTGCCTCTCCCTAGTCCTGTCCACCGCGGAAGGGCGCCTCGGGAGAGGGGGCCGACTTTGTCTGGACTCTTGCTGCTTCCCTGGGACCACCCTCCGCCCAGCTGTCCCACCTTCGTGCTCCCTTTCCTGACCTCGTGTGACTGCAGCAATTCCTGACCGCCCTCGCATCGGCACCCTTCAGCCACCCCTGTTGGCTCTTCCCCGGGGCCTGGGGGCCATGCCCGCCCCCCATCTCTCCTTCCAGCCTCCCTGGCACAGTATGGGCGGTTGAAACGAAGCTCGATGCAAAGATGTTTAGAATGTTTATCTCGGCGATTGTATTATTTACAGCAACTCCGCGCTGTGCCCGGGGCATTGCGTGGTTTGAAAGACGCTATACAAACTAAATTTGTGTGGCATTGTTTGTTCTTCCACATTCGGCGAGACAGAACCAATCTAGTAATCACTGTTTTTGCTCCTCAAATCAGGGACGCTCCATTTTGTGTGCATGGTGGCTAATCTGGAAATAAAGATTCGTAACAAATGTATAAGGAGCTCTGGAAGCATTGGGGCCTGATGAATGAAAGAGGAAAAGACAGTCGAGGGGAGGTCGGTGGGAGCCCCATGGTCCCTCCAGCAGGGACAGCTGCCCATCCCCGAGGTGATGGGAAGTGCCACATCTCATCTCCGTCCCCGGCAGACAGAACGGGCCCCAGGGAGCACTGTGCCCCAGACCTGCGCGGGGTCAGCTGCAGTCCGCCCGCAAGCCTCCCTGCCGCCAGGTCTTCGCCCCAAGGTCAGGTTCTCGGGAACTGGGGCTGACCCTTTCGGAACATAAGCTCTCGAAGGGCCGTGGGGGAGGAGAGGAGAGGATCACACCAGGGGTAGGAATGACCACGTACACACCCGAGTCTGTTCAAGGACATGACAGGAGCGGAGCGGAGGGACAGTGCCTGGGAGTTCTGGAGCCATCCAGCTGGTCTGCAGCACTACTGAGTTTGCACTGAGCTAACCCTGGCCCCTCGCCCAACATGCAGGACCAGGGCTTAAGCAGCCTGTGTGCCGCCCCAGCTGAGGCGCGACCCCAGGGATTGGCCGAACTGGAACCCGTGAGGTCTGCACCAGCACGTTCCCCTGGGAAAGGGAATGCATCTGGCTTCATAGCCCAGCCCCAGCTTACTGGAAGCAGGGCCACCCTCTCATTTTCTCCCTCCCCTTTTACCTGCGCACTCACCTCATGACCTGCCACGCTGCTCACTGCCTCCTTTCCCCAGGTAACCTACACCTGTGGCATGCCCTAACTTTTCCCGTCAGCCTGCCCAAACCGTGGGCATGCTTCAGTGTCCAAATCAGACACCGTCACTTTTCCTATAACGCCTTCCATAATCCCTCCCACTCCAAGCAAGATTACACAGTCACCATTAAGCCCCAGCTCCTCAGTTTGTATCTCTACAGAACGGATCCCACCGTAGCCCATGAAGCAGATGTGTGTGGGTCTGTCCCCACCGAACATAAATTCCTGGGGGACAGAGATCTGGCGTGGTCTTGTCTGCAGCACTCCTTTACTGCCAGCATCCAGCAGAGTGCCTGGTGCGGTGAGTGTGATCCCACTGGAGGACCCAGGTCATCCCTGCAATCGGTATTCCCCGCGATGTGGGGCCAGGTGGGCAGTAAAGGGGAGATGGCCATGGAAAACCCGCTCATGGTCCAAGACTTCACTGACTTCTCTTCTCCCTTCCAGAGACTTCCCTGGCACTTTCCAGGTTGTTCTAAAAGTTAACAATTCCCAAATAGTTCACGTTCTCTTCATTGCCAAGTTGGAGCATGTTGTCTGCCAAGTTAAATTGTGGCCGAGTCGCTCAGCAATTTAACTGGTCTGATGCACGAGGCCTCATCATCCATTACCAGGAGCATTTAGAAGCGAGGTAATTACAGGCTGCATTCCTGAAGCCTGAGGCTCCGCGGCTACAATCCTGGAGTTTATTATAATAATAGTGATGGGGAGGGGTCCCAGAGATTCCATTTCCAGACTGTTCAGATTGGCACTAAAGAGCCCCAGAGGAAGGGATGGTAGACGCCACTGCTCCTCTCAAGGTCAACTCCACCCCAAGGAGGAGGCCCTGGGCTAAGCTACCCCCACCCCCACTCTCCTTCACCACTGGGAATGAAGTTGTCCAAAAGCAGAAGGGGTTCCCTCGATTTCTCCTGTCTCTAGCACCAGCCTTATCCCACGAGAGATGGCACAGAGGAACCCACTCTCTTAGCTTGTCACCAACAGATTCAGGCTGAATCATTGCTCTGGAATGAGCTGTAGGACAGGGGAAGCCTTACTGTGATTACAAAGCAAGCACCAGAGAGCAATTACTGAGTTTTCCAGATCTCACTTTTTAAAATGCATATACCCAGTTGAGGAAAAAATCCATTAGGTCCCTAATTATAGTATGATTAAGTTGATATAAATTAGTATAACAGATTCTTTCCACCTCACTGGAGGGGCTTCAGTTTTTTAAAAACCATTTGATTCCGGGTGCAGGATAGGAATAAACTCCAGAGAAGAGGCAAGAAATAACCACACGGTGTTTGCTCATGGTCAACCTTGAATTAATAACGTAGTTAATTAATCAATAAATCAACGAGTTGTTGATTAAGTCAATGAATGGGCTGTTGGATAGAACAGGTCTTATTTGATCATTCTACCTTTTCAGATGGAGCAAGCCAATCTGAATCTCTGGTCCCAGGCCAGCCCAACATGTCGGCAATCCCAGGGACCTCAATGGGCAGAGCACCATTGGGTGTGGGAAAGTTGCAGAAGGGCTGCTCAATAAAGCTGGAGAGGAAGCTGTCCTGAGGTTTTCCGGGTTATGAAGAAAGACCCCTCCTTCCCCCTAGAGCACTGCCCAAACCCCACTCCTGCTTCCAGTTATGCATTCTGAGCCAGGGTGAGTCTTCAAAAGTCTTTCAAAGATTTGTACATGGTTACCAAGGAGATACTGCAGGTTCAGGTCCAGACCATCACAATAAAGTGAGTATCACACTAAAGTGAGTCAAATGACTTTTTTTGGTTTCCCAGTGCATATAAAAGTTATGTGTACTATACTGTAGTCTAGTAAGTGTGCAGTAGCATTATGTCTGAAAAAACCATGTGCACATCTTAATTTAAAAATACTTTATTGCTAAAAAATCCTAACCATCATCTGAGCTTTCAGAGTCATAATCTTTTTGCTGGTGGAGGGTCTTGTCTCGATATTGATGATTGCTGACGGATCAGGGTGGGGCTTGCTGACGGATCAGGATGGTTGCTGCTGATGGATCAGGGTGGGGGTTGCTGCTGACGGATCAGGGTGGGGGTTGCTGCTGACGGATCAGGGTGGGGGTTGCTGAAGGCTGGGGTGGCTGCGGCCATTTCTTAAAATAATACAATAATGAAATTCGCTATATTGATTGAATGATTTCTGTAATATGCTATGCTGATTAACAGCATTTTACCCATTTTTGAAAGAATTTCTTTCAAAATTGGAGTCAATCCTCTCCAGCCCTGCCTCTGTTTTATCAAATAAGTTTATGTAATATTTTCAAGCCTTTGTGGTCACTTCAACAATCTTCACAGCATCTTCACCAGGGGCAGATTCCATCTTAAGAAATTACTTTCTTTGCTTATCCATAAGAAGCAGCTCCTCATCTGTTCAAGTTTGATCATGAGATTGTAACACTTCAGTCCCATCTTCAGGCTCCACTTCTCATCTGGTTCTCTTGCTGTTTCCACCACATCTGCAGTTACTTCTTCCCCTGAGGTCCTAAGCCCCTCCAAGTCATCCACAAATCAACTTCTTCCAGACTGTTGTTCATGTTGACAGTTGGGGACCTCTTCCCACAAATCACAGGTTCTTAATGGCATCTAGAATGATAAATCCTTTCCAGAAGTTTTCAATTTACCTTGCCCAGGTTCTTCAGAGGAATCACTGTCTATGGCAGCTATAGCCTTAGGAAATGTAATTCTTAAGTAAGATGGCTCGAAAGACAGAATGACTCCTTGATCCATGGGCTGCAGAATGAATGTTGTGTTAGCAGGCATGACAACAACATTAATCTCATTGTACATCTCCAGCAGAGCTCTTGGGTGACCAGAAGCATGGCCAATCATCAATAATCTTTTGAAGGGAATCTTTTTTTCTGAACAATAGGTGTCAATAGTGGGCTTCAAGAATTCAGTAAACATACGTGCTGTCATCCAGGCTTTGTTGCTCCATTTCTAGAACACAGGCAGAGCATATTTAGCATAATTTCTAAAGGCCCTAGGATTTTTGGAATGCTAAATGAGCATTGGCTTCAACTTAAAGTCACTAACTGGGTTAGCCCTTAACAAGAGAGTCAGCTTGTCCTTTGAAGCTTTGAAGCCTGGCATAGACTTCTCTTCTGTAGCTACAAAAGTCCTAGATGTCATCTTCTTCCAAAAGGAGGTTGTTTCATGTACATTGAAAATCTGTTATTTACTGTGCCCACCTTCAGGAATTCTCTCAGCTAGATCTTCTGGATCACTTGCTGCAGCTTCTACGTTAGCACTTGCCAATTCACCTTGCACTGTTATGTTACAGAGATGGCTTCTTTCCCTAAACCTCAAGAACCAAACTCTGCTCCTGCAGCTTCCTCACCTCTCTCAGTCTGCATAGAATCGAAGAGAGTTAAGGCCTTGCTCTGAATGGGGCTTCGGCTTCAGGGAATGCCGTGGCTGGTTGGATCTCCCAATCCAGACCACTCATCCAGACCACTCAGACTTTCTCCACATCAGCAGTAAGGCCGTTTCACTTTTTATCATTTGTGTGTTCACTGGAGCAGCACTTTTAATTTCCTTCAAGAACTTGTCCTTTGTGTTCACAACTTGGCTGTCTGGCACAAGGGGACTAGTTTTTGGCCCATCTCAGCTTTTGACATGCCTTCCTCATTGAGTTTCATCATTTTCAGCTTTTGACTTAAAGTGAAAGACGTGCAGCTCTTCCTTTCTCTTGAACACTTAGAGGCCACTGTAGGGACTACTGTAACAAATCACCACAAACGTGGGTGGCTGAAAACATCAGAAATTTGTTCTCACACAGTGCAGGAGGCCAGGAGTCTTAAAGGAAGGTGTCAGTGGGATGGTTTCCTTCTGGAGGCTCTGAAGGAGAGGTGTTGATGCTTCTCTCCCAACGAGCATCTATGGTGTTCCTTGACAGGTAGATACATCATTCTGATCTCTGCCTCCTTCTTCATGTCACCTCCTTCTCTGTGTCTCCTTATGTCTTTCTCTATCTCTTTGAAGAACACTTTCACAGGAATTGGGGCCTAATCCAGCATGTTCTCACCTCAATCCTTACTTTAATGACATGTGCAAAGATCCTATTTCCAAGTAAGGTCATCTTCTGAAGTTCCAGGTTGACATGAATTTTAAAGGGATGCTACTCAACAACTCCATCTTCCTAGAGCAGGATAGCAAGAGAAGAACTTCATGCAATCACCACAAAAGGAGTAAATGATGGGGAACGAGAGGCCTCGGGTGTGGTCCCTCTAAGTGAAGCCTCCCAATGGCCTCACCCACCTCCAGGCCCCTGAGGATCAGAGCATGGATCCCAGGGCGTCATTAGATGGGCCTCACTCACCACATCAGGAAACTGAAAGTGAAGACCTCTGGGCAAGACTAACCGGAGAGGACAGGAAGGCCAACATCGTTTTTAGCTTCCTCTGTGATCTCCAAAGTATCTGCCTACGGTAGGACCTGAGCCTGAAAATCCATTCCCAGCTGTCTTTGTGAGCCATGTGGCAGTAGAGAGCCCTCAAGATGGCGTTAATGATTCTCACCTCCTGGTAGTCACAGCCTTGTATATTTCCTTCCCACACTGACTAGATCTGACATGTGTAGCCAACAGGATATTGTGGAAATAAAGGAGTGTGACCTCCGAAGCTAGATCATAAAAGATATTCCCACTTCTGCTTTGTTCTGTCTTGGTTCATTTGCTTTGAGGGGAGCCTGTTGCCATGTTGTAAAGATACTCTGGTAGCCCAGTGAAGAGGTCCACATGGATAGAAACTAAGGGCTCCTGCCAACGACCAGCACTGACATGTTAGCCACCTGAGTGAACTATCCTGGTACTAGACTCCCTGGATGTAGTCCAGTTTTCGGAAGACCGCAGTCCCAGCCAATATCTTAACTGAAACCACAGGAGACAAACACCCAGCTACGCCACTCCAAATTCCTAACTCCCAGAAACTGTGTGAGATAATAAATGTTTATTGCTGGTTTAAGCCACCAAGTTCTGGGGTATTCATTGTGCATCAGTAGATAGCTAATACACATACTTAGCTACATAGTCATCCATTTGTACATTATTCAATAAATATTTACAGAGCAAACAAAATGAGACAGGTACTCTTGGGAAAGGAAGAATTAACATGATCCATTCTCCCAAGGAGCTTATACCATAGGAAGACAAGATTCATAAACCCAATTCAAAGAGCAGCATGCACCAAGGGCTTCTGAATTTAAGAAAAGGCAGAAAGTGCACTGTGGGGTCCTGGGGACTGCTTCTCAGTCAAGATTCTCAGTTGCCAACAACAGAAAGCAACTCCAACTTCAGTAGAAAAGAGATTTATTAGAAGGATAATTGAGAACTCATAGAGGTGATAGAAAAACCACAAAAGCAGCCAACAGGCAGAACAAGGAGGCCAGGGAGCAGAGGGGTAGCCAGCCCACCCCCAGTCATAGTCTGGTCTATGGCCCCAGGTACCGCGCCTGTCACTGGACATGCATTGCCCCTGCTGGACCCTCATTGCTCCCAGTATCAGGTAGATGGAAGCATCCAGTTGTCTAAGACCACATCACCTGCAACTTGCCCAGATACCAGGGAGCAGGACAGAGCATGCCTGCCCCACCTCAGCTTCTGAAGGGGGAAGCAGGGACCTCTGCATAGTGTGGGAATTGGCCACAAATAAGAAACATATTAGGATATTGAGACACCACTGTAGAGAGGGAAGGGGTCACTTGGGGGCAGAGGAATAACAAGATGGAAGGGGGCCAGGAGCTGCAGCTCACCCCTCTGCTTCCCTAGGTCAGGCTTTAACAGACTCAGTGTCCTCATCAAAGAAAGGACATGGAGGGATCTTCTCCCTCCTTCCTTTTTACCATAATTGTGCAGCCTTCCCTCTCCCCAATCTCACCCCATCTGCCGTTTGCTCTGCAGATCTAAGGATGGATAGCCTAGAACAGAATTCGTTTCTGCAGACAGAACTTCATGAGGACTTCCCCGATAGATAGGAATGCCGCAACATGGCCTGCCAGGCACAAATGAAGGGGCCTCAACTAGTCTCAGTGGGAAGCGATGAGGCAAACAAAATCATGGGGAGCCATCCAGGCCCATCATTCTGCCTACCCAGGCTTCTAGGGGTGGTTGATTTTAGCAGCCATCCTGTGCCTGCTATGAAAACATGTGGGAACACTGGGGCTGACCAATAAGACTCCTAAACACCCCAAACATGCAAGGAGGCCAACATGATAGACTGGGCCAATCTGCCGAGTCACCAACTCACCAAGCCTATTGCTATATTGCTATCCCTTAAAGATGCTTGCCATACCCTCTCAGCCCAGGCCCATCGGTTCAGCTGCCTGGAGCCAAACAGGGGACTGAGTGGCCCCAAGACTTGATGGGTCTTGGATCTCTCAAAAACACCACCCCTTGCTGAGCTCGGCCCACGTCGACCTCCCCCAGTAGAAACACAGAAATGCACCCATTCTTAATGGCCCAGCAACTCATCTTTGACCATTTCAGCCTGAGCGCCACTGTACTTTTCACCTGTGCCACCCGCTTGGGCAGGTGATGAAAGACCCCCTTGAAGGTTGGCTGTATTATGAACCAATTCACTCAGTCACTTGGGGCCAACCTCTCCCAGCCTGGACCCCCCGGGAGTGTCTACCACTTCCATCGAGGCACGAGCCAATTTCATCCTCCCTCATGGCTCAGGAATGACCTTGGCCAAGGTCAGCAGGAACTGAGAGCCCCAGCGTCTTCCAGCCTGATTCCATCAGACCACAACAACCCCTCCTCGCAGGCAAGTCCGAGCCCCATGAAGGTGCCCAGCAGCATTTATAATATTCTCTCCAACATCCCACAAAAACCCGGTAGCCCACTGTACCACAAGAGAAAAGGGACACCATCCTCTCAGGGACCCGCAGCAATTCAGATACACCTTCCCACCGCAGCACCTCCCTCTCGGCCAAACGAGCCTTCGCCTCTGCCAGGCACGTGCCTGGACCTTCCTCCTCAGTTGACTCCGCTCTGCCACTTGTCTGGGCCCGCTGAAGTCTGGCCTCACCATCATGTGCTTTCCACAGACACGGGACTGAGCTAAGCGGCAGGTAAATGAGGGGGGCGGGAGAGGAGGTCAGGGGATGACAGTGCTCAGCAGGAGGAAAGGGAGGGAGGTCATGTGCTCTGACCTCGTTGTCGCTCCCCCTCATCTATCTAGCTGTCTTACTCTCCATGCTGGTCCTGCCATCCTCCAGGAAGCCTTCACAGTTAGAAGGACACCCTTCCGCGCTGCATCCTCATATTTCTTATCTTTCTCTCCTTCAGTGTATGTGGGTTTGTTTTTTTTTTCCATCTCATGGCCACTTCCATCAATGACAAGCTAAATTTCTCTCCATGTACCAGAACTCATCTAGCTTCACATCCTTCCCTTTCTAATCAACACCTCGTGATCTAGCTCTTCTTTAACTTCCTCGCTGTTACCTTTGAGGTCTCACCTGGAATCCTAATTCTGGATCCATCATAGTCCTCTGCTCCACCACCAGGCTGCTGAGAGTCTTCGTGAATATGGGGTCTCCAACCTCAACCCTGCCACCAAGTCCTTTCTCTCTCTTCTCTTCATCCACATTTCTGGATCTTCTCTCGCCTCAAAATCCCCCCTCTGCCATCCTCCTCCTTACTCCACCTCAGCCTTGCCTCCTTCACTAAAAATACGGAGACCCTAGGGCACGTGCTTCCTCAGCTTCCTCCTCACCACCCACCTGTCTACCCCGTAACCTGTCCTCTCCTCTTTCCTTCTGCTTCCCTGATAGAAGCATCCCTCCTTCTGCCCAGGGCAGATCCTTCCACCTGCCTCCTCAGGGACCACATTCCATCTACCTGTCTTTAGTATCCGGTTTTAGTCTCTCCCTCTCTGCTGCCATTTAAAAACAAACACACTCCTCTAGAGACCCTTTCTTTCCTACCCCCTCAAGTCAGTCCTCTGGACTCCAGAATCACCAGTGTGATTCCTCCATCACAGCACTTAAACACTGTCATATAAGGAATGATTTAGCCTTCTGTTTCTCCCACAAGATTGTAAATTCCTCAAAGGCAGGACCATGCCTAAATTCAATTTTACATACTTTAACAGTTTCTGAAGCGTGGCAGAGACTGAATGAAAGTTTCTTGAATGAATGTTGCATGCACAAATCTACCATCGCAGTATGACCATAGACCCCTTAAACCCCTGGCTGTACCCTCTGTGTTTCTCAGATGTCCTACCCCACCCCTACAATAAAAGCACACACTAACCACGCTGGAACCATGTAACACATTGAACTGAGATGGGAAATAGCACCCGTCTCAAAGTTTCATCATGCTGCTCTGTATATGATCCCAAATCTGAACTTAAAAATTCAATTCTTTTCCTGTTCAGGTTCACATCCTATTTGGTGCTCCTTCTTTTCCTTCAACCCATACATCAGCTAAGTTGAATATTAAGCCTGCTTTCAAAGCTGTCTGAACATACCTCTTGATTTTTTTTACACTGTGCTTTTCCCTGTTTCCTCTCTCAGCCATGGTCCCCCCGCTCCTTTGCTCCTCTGGCCAAAGGGGAGTCGCCATTCAAAGTCCATTAAAACAGTACCTCTGAGAAGGCTTGCCTGCCCTCCCCTCTCAGAACAATCCCCTTTCCTTGTGTCCCTCCATGCTCTGCATGCTCTGCATGGCATCGGCAGAACATACTTCGCCTTTTAGTCAGCTGTGGGAACTTCTAGAGGACAAGAGTGAGACTCATCCAGTGAGATGCTAATAAGCGTGTGCAATTGAGTTGAAATGAAAACAGAAGGCAAATATGAGAACAGTCCATTCACGTGTGCCCTGACATCATCACTCCCTTGGACTTCTACCTCCTCAACCCATGCTAGGAGGTTTCTGTCCCATAGAGGACGAGTTCTTCACCTCTTGGGCAGACAGAGACCCACTAGGTGACGGTATGAAGGCTATGGAAGGGAGATACCAAAGAATAGGAGTCTCAATTGTAATTCAAGTCCCTTGAGAAAAAGCCACGCTCTTTCCTCTTTTGACTCTATAGTGTAGATAGCTCAGTGCAGAACACCCCTCTATCCCAGAGCTTATCACACTGCCTTACCCAATAAATGTAATTATTGAGCAATGATAATACAACGCCTCCCTATAGGATTAGGAATTTATGATTTAATAGAACCTACATAAAAGACCCATGTGTACCAGTCCTCCAGAGAAACAGAAACAGTACAATGCACACGTGTGTGTGTGTGTGTGTGAAGAGATTATTTTAAGGAATTGATTCATGCAATTTTGGGAACTGGCAAATCCAAACTCCCCAGGGCCCACAAGTCTGAAAATGTGCAGGTCAGGCTGACAACAAAAAGCTCAAGCAGTAGTAGATGCTGCAGTCTGGGGGCAGAATCTCTTTTTCTTGGAGAAACCTCAGTTTTGGCTCTTAAGATCTTCAACTGACCAGATGAGGCCCAGCCTCATTTTCAAGAGTCATTCCCTTTCCTTAGAGTCAACTGCTTACAGATATCAGCCACATCTACAGAATACTTTCATAGCAACACCTAGATTCATATTTGATGCCATCACTGGGCACTTAGCCCTGCCACGTGGACAGGTACTGGAAGCTGAGGCAGTCAGTGGAAACATCCATGAGGATATAGGCATGTGCCACCAACCTTGCCCATCAGCAGGAAAAGGGTGGTCCTGCATCATGACAGTCTACCCTGAGCCACCAGTCTTTCCTGGCATCCAGACTAGAGAGGGCGACTTTAATCTTCAGCTTCCCACCAACCATTTTCACCCAGCATTCTTGTAGTTAAATTTAGGACAGATTCTCGAGTTTTAAAAAAAAAAGCCCAGCAGGCTCTCATGTTGTCCGGACAGAGAATGGATGCTCCAGGCGTCTCCCAGTACCACTGGTAGTAAGGGAAAGTCCTTGAGGCTACGTGGATACAGGTCACCGGTGGAGCTAGTAGGTCTGTGGCTGTAGGATTCATTCAGTAGGTTTCTATTAAGCACTTACTATGTGCCAGGCACCACCCTAAGGGCCAGATATAAGCCATGAACAAAACCGACCTATCCCTTACTTCCTAGAGCTTATATTCCAGTGGGCCAAGTTTCACTCCTCTCAATTCAATTAGCACTCATCAGGTATCTCCTGTGCACTTGGAGGATGCCAGGAAGCAGAAATCCCACACTTTGCCTGGCAACCCGGAGCATACCAAGTCATTGGAGAGGGGCGAGAGCAATGCTAGACAAATGGAAGGTACGTTCAGGTGCCACAAATATGCTCCTTTCCGTTGTCCCATCTTAACACTGCTTTCCATCTCCTTGTAGATCTTCTCCAAGGAATCTGGAGTCTTGCCTTCCTGAGGAGCCTCCTCCTTCTCCCTCCCTTTCTCCCCCTTCCTCTGTCTTTCCCTCATGCATATGAATAAACACAACACACACACACACACACACACACACACACACGAAATCTATATCCCAGAAGCCCCCAGACAGGATGAGGAATCCAGAAGCAATCTTCAACTTCAAGCAACAACGTGACACTCAGTAGGTTGAAGTCACCTATAGGATGACAGGCCTGCAGGCAGGACCACAGGAACCGAGATGTCCACTCCTTTCTCCCTCACCTGGGTGACCAACAGAGCCTCAGTGTCAAGACTTTCCCTACGGCTCCAGCCAGACCTTGGTAAGCAAACCTGTATTAAAGTCCCAGCTTCATTTGGGTGAGTTAAGGGCTTCAAGTTTGGTTTCTCTGAAGATGATCATGCCTTCTCAGAACTGACAGAGGACTAAATGCGGCCAAGGCGAGGCAGGACCGCAAGGACTCAGTAAGCCAAGCTGCTCTCTCCCCATCACTAAGTCTGCACCATCAGAAGGACCCAGTGCTCTATAAGAGGACTGCGAGGTATTTATGGGGAGATGGAGGGTGGGGGTGTCGCTGTCGCTGTTTGTTTTTTCTTTTTTTTCTTTTTTAAATTTTTTTATTGCTATGTTAATCCCCGTACATTACATCATTAGTTTTAGATGTAGTGTTCCATGATTCTTGTTTGTGCATAACACCCAGTGCTCCATGCAGAATGTGCCCTCCTCAATACCCACCACCAGGCTAACCCATCCTCCCACCCCCCTCCCCTCTAGAACCCTCAGTTTGTTTTTCAGAGTCCATCGTCTCTCATGGTTCGTCTACCCCTCCGATTTCCCCCCCTTCATTCTTCCCCTCCTGCTATCTTCTTCTTTTTTTTTTTTAACATATACTGTATTATTTGTTTCAGAGGTACAGATCTGAGATTCAACAGTCTTGCACAATTCACAGCACTCACCATAGCACATACCCTCCCCAATGTCTATCACCCAGCCAACCCATCCCTCCCATCCCCCACCACTCCAGCAACCCTCAGTTTGTTTCCTGAGATTAAGAATTCCTCATATCAGTGAGGTCATATGATACATGTCTTTCTCTATTTGACTTATTTCGCTCAGCATAATACCCTCCAGTTCCATCCACGTCGTTGCAAATGGCAAGATCTCATTCCTTTTGATGGCTGCATAATATTCCATTGTATCTATATACCACATCTTCTTTATCTAGTCATCTGTCGATGGACATCTTGGCTCTTTCCACAGTTTGGCTATTGTGGACATTGCTGCTATAAACATTGGGGTGCACGTACCCTTTCAGATCCCTACTTTTGTATCTTTGGGGTAAATTGCTGGATCTTGGTGCAATTGCTGGATCATATGGTAGCTCTATTTTCAACTTTTTGAGGAACTTCCATACTGTTTTCCAGAGTGGCTGCATCAGCTGGCATTCCCACCAACAGTGTAGGCGGGTTCCCCTTTCTCTGCATCCCCGCCATGTCGCTGTTTGTTTTTAAGTAGCTCCTTGGACACTTGCAGTCCAGATAGAAGAACTACGCTTAACCAGATAGTTCAGGGACGTGATCTAATCCAAGGGTGCCCCCTCTCCTGGGGGGATAAGGAGCTCTTCACATGTGAGCGGTACCTGCTCTCCTGGGGCCACCATCCATCCTTCCTCTGACCTCCTGGGGAAGGCAGGGGACCATCTAGTGAGTGCACTCTGCTGGTCACATGTTCAGTGATCCAGTCCCATCAAGTTTCTTCCCAGATTATAAAATCTCACAAAAGGAGAAGAAAAATACACAACTGAAAAATAACTGAGCCAAGAGCCCTCTGTCCCTCTTATCATCCGACTGCAGGACGAGCTTTTAGGACCGTCCCCCTGAGGGGGGCGTCTGCAGTCCGCTTACAGGACTCCTAAAAAATTCCAGACAGGTCACACACACAAGCCAAGCTCCCCGTGGAAGCAGTGGAAATTCCCCAGCCCACCCCTGCTCACTGTGGGTCCCGGCCCCCTCTGTCAGCGTCGCCCTTTGTAATGGGGTAGCTCCTGTTTTGCAGGCCTTGTGCTGCGACCCCTGAGAGCAGACACCTCGGGACTTATCCTTTGGTCTCACATTCCAGCATCAGGCCCTTGGATGCCCTCCAGGTCCAGCAGGTGAGGAATGACCCTTGACCCTTCCCCCGGCTGGGCCAGAGCAGACCCCGCACTGTCCCTTCCTTCTACATCCTTGCTCCCTCTCAGGGCGCCCCGTCCTCCCCCCTGCGTGGGGTACCTGGCCAGCTCATTTGCCCGGCATCCTGTCTGGCCACATGTCCTATGGAAGAGAAAATATGGGCAGGGAGAGCCTACACTTTCCCTGAAAAGGACCCCACAAGACCCCCAAGCCCCACTGCTGGCCACTCTCGTCAAACATTCGTCCGAGAGAACCAGATTGCTGCCGCTACTGCTGCTGCTGAAATTAATGGAATCTGGCAGGAAAACCTTTTGTTTTTCCAATCCTGGATTTTGCCAAGCAAACACAAGGATCATGTTGAAAATGGCTGCAGTCGGGGAGCGGGTTCGGTGCGGTGTGGAGGCCCCAGCACGCTGGCCTCCGCGCGGCGCGGAAGCCCCGCATGCTGGGTCTTCTCCAGTTCCCAGATGCTGGCGATTTTCTTTGTTTTTAATGCAAATAAAGCGTTAAGCAGGAAACCTTTCAGGATCCCTGCCACGGCCGAGAACCAAGTGCCAATTTCCCTTCTTTCCAAGGACAACGGCTCCAATCCGACATTTTGTGCCTTGGAGATGTTGATGCCGGGTTCCGCGGCCCTGAGCCAGGGAACCCTGAGAAAGTCCTGTGGCCTCGCAGAAGGATGTTCTCCCCCAGATTCCCATTCTTAGCAACCTGGCCTGAGGCCTGGTGCCCACGCGGGTGGCCCTGCCAGGGTGGGGATGCATGGAGCGAATCACGGGCAGCAGCACAAGGGCACATTTTTTTCCCCAGGTGAAGAAAGAACCCTTTTCCACACACCCCGAAGAGGTCAAAACTGCCACGACCTCCTCCCCCCTCACTTTCCCACCGGGTTCCATCCCACAGAAAGCCGGGGAGGGAGGATCCGGTTACTGCCGGGGACTTGAAAGGCACTGTTTGTGCTTTTGGGGTAGGGCAGCCCGCAGCCTCCACCACACTCCCTCACGGTCTGTCCCCATCCCATTGTTTCAGGGCAGAACAAGAGGGAATCTGCACAGTCGCCCCTCTGGAGGCTTTGTTGAAACAGAAACTTTGTGTGGCCTGAAAGGAACTGAATAAAGTAGGGATGTAAACTGAACACCCCATTTGTTTTCCACTGGTATCACTGGAGAGGGGAGAGCCCAGGGAGGGGAAATGGGAGGCCTTGAGTGCCATTTTTTGACACCAGTCATTTCACATGTGGCTTCGGGCATGTGGTTCCACCTTTAAATCCTCTCTGATGATCCTTCTCCTTACTGACCACTGCTTTCTCTAAACTCAGCCGCACGCGTTAATGTTCAATCAAACGTTGCTTCACACACGGCCGACTATGGCAGGTCATGTCATCCCAAGGGGACGGTAAGCTTATGATTTTCCTCCTTTCGTCCAACCTGGGAACCTCAGTCCCTGAGAAAATAAGATTCCCAGTTCTCATTCCTATCATTTTAGGACCTCCGGTATCCTTAGTATTCCAAATGGGATATGGAAATCTTTATGCAGTAAGTGAAGGGTGAGAGGCACAGCCTCATGTGGAAGCCCACTTCATCTCAAGAGGTCAAGGGGAGGCAGTGAGCTAGCTCCTGGAGACCTGAAGACACCAGTGGACGCTGCACGGCTGGGTCCCACTGAGCTCCCTTGGCTCAAAAAGCTGGAGGCGTCTGGAACATTCCGGTTACCTTGTGTACTTATATTCCTCCCTACTAGACTGTTTGCAACTTGAGGCTGCCTGGCACTGTGTTTGTTAAGAGAATAAATGAGTGGCTCCGGGCCCAGTCCTGTCATGAGATCCGAAGTACAGAGCCACCTCTGTGACCCAGCTCCTAGCTCCTTGGGAGGCATTCAATAAACACTTACTCAATTATACTAAACTGTATTATTTTAAACCCACTGAAGAAAAACAAAACACGCACACACAAAGAGCTCCAGAACAAAGGTAAGGACCCAGGGATGCTGGTAGCAGCTGTAAAGCAAAGCTGAGGGTCCCAGGAAGGAATGGTCTCCACAGTCTGGGCTCCCTTTGGAAAGATTTCTTTGGGGGGGCGGGGCGTGGGGGAGGAGACATTTCATTTATTAGTGATGTTGGAGTGAGAAGGGACAGGCTACATCTCCTCCAACATTTTCATGGAAGTCCACATTGCAAGTGAATGTAGATAGCACATTCCACTGAGTGGAGGGCTCACCGTCGTGCCCAAAACACAGGAAAAAACAAAAAACAAAAAACCACTAGCTTGCAGGTATTGTGAAAACAGCTGGGGTCAGCAAAAGAGCACTGGTCTTTGTAGCAGATAGACCTGGCTTTTAATTCTGTCTCTGTCACTTGTCGGTTACTGGGTCTTGAGCAAACCACTTAACCCCTCTGTATCTCAGTATTCAGATTTGAAAAGATGGGTCTGATGTTTCCTTCGAAGGCTGTTGAGTTCACAAAATAATCCACGTGGCTATACCCAGCACAGGGCCTCTGGTGTTGTAGGTGCTCAGGAAATAGGAGCTACACTGAACAGAGGAAACCAAACAAAAGTAGCCAAAAAACAAGCTAAAAAAAGTCTCATAGTTCCAAGACCCCTGCCTACCTCTCTACCCGTCAGTCTTTAAGTTCTTATTTAATTTTTTCATTAAAATAAGAACAGAGGGTAGGCAACAGAGAGATTTCCAACAATATAATAAACATAGACCACATAGAAACAATATAGAAAACAAGACGATTTGGTGTCAGAACACCTGGGTTCCAGTCCCAACGCTGCTGCTAACTAGTATGACCTTGAGCAAGTCCCTTAACCGCTCTGGGCTTCGGATTCCCCATCTCTAAAGAGACAGAGGCAGGGGCATCAGGCAGGGGAGAGAAGGAAGGGAATGGGTTCAGCTAGCTGATTGGTAGCCCTGTACAAATTGTGTGCCGCTCTGGTGTGAATGCATACATGGATGGGCCAACATATGTTCGCTTGTTCTTTCTTGTCAATTAATTACAACATAAATAACTACAAATTGATTTCAAGCTCAAGATAAACGTTTCAATGAGTGTTCGTTTCACTACTACCTGTTCTCTTTTGATCAGGCCCAATAAACGTGGTTTCCATGGCTTAGGAGGTCCTGGTAGTTCCCCTCCACTTTTTCGTCCTAGCTGGAGTCTACCTCTGATTCACCTGGGCAGCATTCTGAAGAGGAATGTAGAGGAAGGATTTTTTTTTTTTAAATCCCCTGGGACCAGAGGGTCCTGATTATATACCCCTGCCCCCTTCCTTTTTCTATGAATTCCTCAGCTAAGCCAATTGATCCCCTGAGTTTTTAGTGACCAGCTCTCCTCTACCGTGCCTGTAATTGGAAGAACACAACGCACATGCCTGAAGCAGAATCTCTTCGCTAAAAATACCCTGCATTCCTGAGTGACTACAAAAGCTCCCTCCTCAAGCCCATGGATAGCCAAGCTAAAAACAGTAACCAGCAGCTTCGAATGGCACCAGTAACAAAGGTAGAGGAGCCTGAAAACAGCATGCCCCTCTAAGCCATCTGCCATCTTGGCCCGCCCTGGCTCCCCTCTTCCCAATAGCAATGGGTATCTTAGTGCTGTTCATAGCTGGGCTTCTATGGCAAGAGGTAAGTGAGGGTTGGCTGCCTCATGCACCTACTGGCCCACAGGCTGTCTGGTTCGAGATCTGGACATCGTGTACAAAGAGGTGACAGTGGCAGGGGAAGTTTATCAGAGCAGCTTGGGAAAGCCATACTGCCTACAAGCAGAAAAATCTGAGAGTTTAAGCCGTCTCTGGAGGAAACATTCACCTCCTTAGCAAAAACAAAAAACCATCTAATGACAGATGAGGAAGAAAATGCTGGATTCACTGAAAGCACAACAGCTAAAGCTCACATCTTCCATCTTCCAAGAAGGTGCCAAAGATCTACTCAACTCTATTCTTGTCCGGCTAGCACACTCTCACAAGTCACCTTCTCCAGAGAGCTGGCCCAGCCAACACCCTCACCATGACCAAGGTACATAGTGTCTGTGTGGCCCAACAGCTTTACCACAGGAAATAACCCAGTGCCTCAGGCATGGTAGGTATTCAGTAATATTTCTTGAATGGATTTAGGACCAAGTGAAACCTTTCCGTTCATATTGCCTCCATAATCCTATAGCTAAACAATTCTGTTCACTTGAATCTATCTGTTTTGCCAATGATTTGGGACTAGAATCTCCTCGAGGGCAGGCACTTATCTTTTCATTACTCTCTAGCCCTACAGGCTCAATATTATTTGTTGAGATGTCAAGGATTCACAAACCATCCTATGCACTTTCCAATACACATTTATTCAACGTAAAGACAAAACATTATAGGGATCACTCTTCTTTAACTCTAAGTGTGATATCTAAAAGAACTGAGGTGGATTATATACAAAGAGAGATTAAGAAAAACACATGAGAGGGTGCCTGGGTGGCTCAGTTGGTTAAGCGACTGCCTTCGGCTCAAGTCATGATCCTGGAGTCCCTGGATCGAGTCCCGCATCGGGCTCCCTGCTCGGCAGGGAGTCTGCTTCTCCCTCTGACCCTCCCCCCTCTCATGTGCTCTCTCTCATTCTCTCTCTCTCAAATAAATAAATAAAATCTTTTTAAAAAAATTTTAAAAAAAATAGAAAAATACATGAGAAAAATATAAGGGAAGAAAATAGGATGAACCCAAGGGTGAATTATAAATAAAATGGTGCTCTAATAGGTACACTTGAAGAAATGGACTGCAATTTGGTTCTGAATGGCCAAGGAAAGAAGAAAACATGAACAATTACACAAATTTCAAAGTCAGTTTTTAAATCTATACATGAAGGAAGTCCTGTGAATCCAGCGTCACAAGCATGTGTCTCGGGCCACAACCCCCCGGGAGAAGGAAGTGTGAGCAGCTCGGCAAAACCCACCCCGAGAGTGAAAACACAGCTCAGAGCGCATGCCCTCACCCATGGGACATACAGGCTGTTGCATTCTGTCTAAAGCCCAGCAAGTCACTACAAAAAATGTTCAGTCCCTCACCAACCTCAAGAGTCAGTCAGACCTAAGAGTCGGAAGTTGGTGATAATGTCTCTGCACTCTTGCCATTGATTCATCTATATGTCCCCTCTCTCTTAGCACTGCCCACAGCCCTCTTTCCCTGGAAAGAGGAAACACAAAGGACTTTCTGCCATGATGGGATCTGGACTGATATGAAAGTCTCCCCAAAGCATGGATCCACGTCATGTCCTCTCCTCCCCCTGGCCCTACTGCTTTGGCTCCTAACTACTCGTTAGCAGTTACCCTAACTCTTTGATGCTTGAGTCCATGTGTCTGTCTGTCTGTCTGTCTGTGTGTGTGTGCATTCCTGACCCTGTGCGAGCTTCAGCACCCCTCAAACCTCAGATTTCCTACCTTTCCAGAACTCTCCTTGTTGCTGACAGACCATCCTCAGTGAAATGCTAGTAAACTGGAACCAATAATTTGTTCTAAGGACTGAAAAGCAGTACAAAAAAATTTAACAGACATAAGCAATTCCTTTAACCCTAAAACCCCTGGGAACTGAGCAGTGCCTATAAGAGCCCTTTGAAGGTTTGAGGGAAGAAGAATTTTTTTTTTTTTTTTAAAGAAAAGAGGACTAATACAACACATGAGAAAAGCAGGAGAGAAGAAGAGCAATGGTACAGTCTTCTGCAAAACACTAACTGATGTCAGGGCTGGGCCATGTGAGCAAAGCACTGCACAGGGGCTCACCGGCAGCAGAATCATCCATCCAACCAGGGCAGGGGTTGGGGTTGGGGAGGGACCCTGCTGTTCCAAAGTCATTCCCAACTATTTACTAGCCACAACATCTTAACTGCTGTGGTGGACACTCTTAGTACTCCTTGCTCAAAAGATGAAGATAGATTTTTACACTGATTTGCTCTAAAGGATTTGTGTTTTGAGAATTGGGATAGGGCATTGTGGAAGCCTCTAGGGTTTCCAGAGATGCTGGTAAGTCCCATAAACAGGCCTGGTGTCCAGGTTGAAGTGGAGCCTTTGCCCAAGTCCGCCAGGGTATGAATGCACTCCTCTATCCCAGCACGTAGACACTAACTTATAACTGAGTACCCTCACTGCCACCCTCATGTGGGACCTTGAGGGCAGAGCTAGGCCCTATTTATTCATATTGCTTTTCAGTGGCCAGCACAGTGCCAGGCCCAGGTGTTTGATAAACATGTATGGAGCAAGCCAAAGGATCCCCATATACCAGCACCTTCCCTGATGCTCCTGTCTAGAGGAGAGGATGAGTAGACCTCTCAAGATAACAGGCTCCACCACACAAGAGAAACTAGTGACCCCAAAGCTTCTCAAAGCTGCCCCATGATGCCGGAGCCAGGAAGGGCAGGGAGGGAGCACAATCCACAACATGGCTTGTTGTCCAGCCTTCGCCCAGAGACATTCATCAGTCAGACAGAGTACTCGAGGTGGGCACCCAGAATGTGCCATGCTCTGTGCTCAGTATGGAGGACACTCGGGGACCCTGGGGCATGAAGAAAGAGACAAGGCAAACAGCACTTCTAATGGCTGCCACTCATCGAGCCCTCACTAACTCCAGGCACTGAGCCAACATTTTACCTATGTTATCTCTAGTCCTTATAGCATCACTAAAAGGTAGAATGCATCCCCATTTTATGGATTAGGGCCACAAATCTCCCATATTAGTGGTGGAATGGAACCAAGATTCAAAACCGCCTTTCTCAGACTGCGGAGCCCAAGATCCAGGCCACCAGCTCAGCATACGCTCTTTCTCTGTGCTCTTGCCATCCCACCCCTGAGCCGGATTCTCCAGATTCCCCCTCGAGCCTTCACGAATGCCATTCGCCTACTCTGCAAGATCTACCTTCCCTCCATCAAGAGCGAAGGTCCTTCTCCTCTGGAATGCCAGCCTGACTCAGCTCTGATCCCCCCTGGAATACCCTCAAATGTGAATGGTTTCTCCGCGCTCCCTTGTGGGGCTATTGGCGGTGGTGGATGTTACTTACCGCGTACGTTTCTGAAGCCCACCTACGACAGGGTTTGCGGGCTCCCTGTGCACAAGTGTCTTTTCAGTGGTCTGCTGGATCCAGCTCATGCTGGTGCTGGCTGTTAAATCTTGGGGAGGTTTGCGAGCCAGGTGTTAAACCACCGGCAGCTTGCGATCAGCCATGGAGAGAGTGTGTGCGCGCTATAGAAACCGCCACAGCCACAAATCGGGTTCCCCCCCACCCCTGTCCCAGAAACTGGTTGTGAACATTCAGCCGCACACCATACCTCACTACCTCACTTCCTGCTCAGTTTCATGAAATGTATCTATCCTCATACTGAGTGCCCGCACGCGATGGAAACATCCAGACGTGGGGCATCATCAGAAGTGGCAGTGACTAGCGACCGCAGGACAGCAGCGGCCCAGGGGATTTCCTGGAGGAAGGGAATACCGAATCCCTAATTAATTTTCCTCCGTCCCACACTGTCGCCTTCAACCAACACTGTTGGAGATCCTACCACATGCCAGACTCTTCGCAGACATGATCACACTAAATCCTTTGCCGGGGAGAACTGTGAGACTGGACGATTTAATACCCTGCCCAAAGGCACACACACGACAGTATCTGTCGGAGCCCAAACTCAACCCTAGGCCTGTAAGACTCCAAAGCTGGGGCCCTCTCCCCTTCCTCAAACTCCCTGGTCAGCAGACCCAGGACGTTTCAGGTCCTGAGTTCCAGATTCCCCGACATTCGCTCTCAGCCAAAGGCAGCGAGGCAGGAGCAGCTGGGGGAAGCCGTGGCGGGGGGGAGGGGGGCAGCGGGAAGTCGGGCCCCACCGCTGTGCTAGAGAACCGGAGGACAAGAGCCACCCCGAGAAGCCTGCGCCAGCCCCTCAGCGGGGGAGTCACCAGCCACCCGTGCACTGCCAGTGGCCCCGTGCTCTGCGACGGGGCCGCTGCTCGGCTCGCGTCTGTGCCGGGGGTTTGTGGAGCTGGGAGGGATGGGGACATCCCTCTTCTGCCAGCATGCCGGCGCAGAAATAAATCACTAAAGCCGAAGTTTGCCAGACTTGCCAGTGGGTGGGGAAAGCAGGCCCCTGCCACGAGGACCATCTCTTGCTGAACACTCTGAACACCCCGGCACAGCCGTTCCCTAGTGACATGCACCCACAGTGCGCCCTCCCAGAAACCATGTCCCACCCCACACATGTTCTAGTTCAACCTGGTCTCCTGGGCTGCAAAGACGCGGGGATGCTGGGGAAACTGAGGCACAGCAGAGCAAAGCCATCATGTACACTCTAGGAGGTGGAGTAAGGGGACTCAAAGGGGTGGACAAGGGCAAACAGCGCACCAAACAGAGCAAGGTGGGGTGGAAGAGCTAAATGGTGTGCGGCTGAATGTTCACAACCAGCTTCCCAGGGAGAGAAAGAAAATCAGATCAGCTTCTGATTTGTGGCTGTTGCCGGTTTCTGTAGCGCGCACACACTCTCTCCGTGGCTGATCGCAAGTTGCCGGTGGTTTAACAACTGGCTCGCAAACCTCCTCAAGATTTAACAGTCAGCACCAACATGAGCTGGATCCAGCAGAGCCCCTACCTGGGAAGAGTTTCAGAGTGCACTCAGAGAGTCTACCATGAGGTCACCAACCACCCAGCCTCACCTCTACCCCCTTCACCCTCAGCCCCACTGCCAACCTGTCCACAGCCCTGTACTGCATGCCCTTCCTCCTCCCAATACAGCTGTCTTTTTCCACGGCTAGTCCCTCCCCCGCCGCTCTGCACCCTATGCCCTCCCACCTTCTCAGTCACATTGCTCTGTGATTATGCCCTCTTTTTTCTAATCCCCAACCCCTCCCTCTCTACTTCCTCCTTCCTATCACCACTTGGACACGCACTAGCATCTCCCTCTCATGGAACAAATTTCTCTTGACCCTTCATCCCACCCCATGTCTCTCCTCTCCTTCACACGCAATCTTCCCAAAAGTATTGACTGTTCTCACTGTCTCTGCTTCCTCATCTCCCATTCACTCCCCACCTCCCGACCTTCTCGCTCCTACCCTGCCACTCCCCTGAAAGCTCAGGGAAAGGCCAGCAACAACTTTCTGCAGATATGGCCATCTCAGAATCCTTACTGGGATTCCAAGGACCACATAGCAAAAAGTATAGATCAAGGCTTGCATGATCAGTGTGGAAAATGGCAATCATCCAGGTCCTTCCAGAAGGAATGGCAGTCAAGTAGCAAAGGCCGGTGGGGCTTTTGCTCTGAAAGGCTTTAAATAGGCTGTGCACGGCAGCAGGAAGGATGGCATTCCACGGAAAATGAAATAAAAGACTGAAGAGTAGCAAGAAGAGGAATTTGAGGTTGGGAGTGGAGGGAGAGAGGGTGCAGGATTGAAGCCAACTGCTCTGGGTAGGTGAGCAGAGAAAGAAAAAGGGATTCTTGGTAGAGCGGTCATAAAAATGCCTTTAGAAAACCGTTCTTGGACCTCAGGAGATACTGAAGTGGGTGACGGTGACGTCTGCAACGTTGGCCCTGTCTCTCCGTCTCCCCCACGGAACCCTGAGTAAATGCCACAAGGCTCACTGAAGCATTAGTATGAACGGATTGAGGGAGGGGGAGCTCCAAGAGAAAAATAAGGGGACAGCTGACATCTGGGTTACACCAGCTACAGCAGGGAGGAATGACAAGTGAATTCAGCAAAAATGTTTTATTTCCACATCTATTGTCAAGTCTAATTATTGGTTGAAATTAGAGGTTCTGCCCTGATCATGGCCATGAATAAATAAAAATATGTTTGAATTTCAGCAGATGTCATTGAATTTCACATATCCTTCCCTTTCCAGAAAAGAAAAGAAAGATCCGGCTAGCCTTTTCATACGCTGACATCCATACGTAAGGCCCAGAAACTTGCTCTCGAAATGATTCACTTGACCAAAGAAATGAACACCAAATCAGAATTCCTGAACTTTCTTCCTAGCTATGGAAGCTACACACGTGGGTCTCGCATCCACACGTGGAAAGAAAATGTCAGTTTGCAGAAGCAGTTTTCCTTCACACAAGTACACGTGTGCAGTACTCACATAGTCGGTCACCTAATAACGGATAGCAAGAGCCTTCTCTGGCCAGCAACGGCAGGCGGCATTAAAATACATACAGAGAGGCATAAACTGTGGCTTTTCCCTTGAGGAGCTCATTAGTTAATACCTCTCAACATCTGGGAGGCTGCAATTTGGGTGTAAGCAGCTAATGCTCACGTCCAAGTTAGTGACAGATGAGGATGTTACTCAGGTCCTTTCTCTAGGAGCTATCCTAGGGCTGAGCTTGACAAGAGCAGTCTTCCCAGCCCTGACCGTCCTCCTCCCACCCTCTGATCCATCTCTGCCCACACCGCGCCACTTTGGTCCTTCAGCCGCGCCTTTTGCCCGACGGCACACCCTGACACTGGGCTTCAGGCACCGTGTGGCTGTTTCTCCTGCCGTCCCTGCCCACCCCCCCATCACAACCCCCCAGCAGTCGTGCTCGGACCCTGCTGCCTGTCTAGCGGTGTTGAGTTTCGGCAGCACCGTGAGCAGCATCACCAGCTCTGCTGATAAAACTGTTTCAACGGTGTTTCAACGAAACCAGACTCCCAACTGCATCGTCAGTGGGACTCTCTCTGTACTGGGGGCTGTGCCAAATTAACCTCTGCCTGCCTACGCACTCACCAAAAGGCATACTTCCCTGGGGCCAAACCCTGCTAAGGCTTTTGAAGCAGAAGAATTCAAAAGAAGCGAGAACCGGATTCCTAGAAATGACTGTGAGAGGTCGTTCAGCCCCGCTTGTGCCTTCAGCTACGTAATTTGGAGAGGGCTTCCCTTTTAGTGAAAAGATAAGAATCTTCCTTGTCAACTGATGATCCTAAGTAACACAATTAATACACACTTGGCCCTGCATCTTAGACAAGAATGGAAAGGAAAGCAAAAGAAATATATATATATATATCTTTATATATATATAAGAAATATATATATACCATATATGTATGTATATATATAAATATATATATACCATATATATATATATATATATATATATATGGCATGAGAGTAACTCTTTGCTTTTGCTAACATTTATTGGGCACGCACTTGGTGCTAGGCCCTGTGCTATAGTCTACAATTTAATCCTCATATCATTACCATAAAGTAAGCACTATGATTCTACCCATTTCACAGATTTGAGAACCGAGGCACTGAAAGACTAAGGCCCAGGATGTTTGGCTAGTTAAGTGTCAGAGCCAGGACTTGCTCCAGCTGCAGAACCTCTTTACCACTAGTCTTCCTCTACCAGACCTACTAGAAAGGTCTAGAATGCATCTGTCCTGACCCAAAACTAACTCCATTGTGTTGCTCAAGCCAGGAGCTAGTCACCGGAAGTCTGAAACATTCGGACGAACGCTTGACATGCATGGGCTCCTGTCTCCTCCACTTGTTTAGGTCATGGGTTAGTGTTGGATCAGTCCATGGGCAAATGGTACTGCCTCGTGCCCCCCGCACTGCATGCAGGGACCTGCCACAAATAAACCTCCTGCCTCGAGTCGTGTTCTCCTCTCACATCCCACTCATCAACTCCCGTGTGCGTGGCTCCGGTTGGCTGTTGGTCTTTACGTGTATTTAACTGTGCCAGTTCGGTCTCCGCCAAGAGGTTTGTAAGCTATGCGGGGACAAACGCCATGTCTCTGCCTTTCTCTGTCTCTCTGTATTACTGCCAGACTGCAAACAGGTGATGCTCAATAAATACTCACAAAAAAGGCTGAGTCTACTTATGACCCCAAATCCCTGTGAATTCAGGAGGTGAATATAAGCACGAGGTAACATCAGACAATTACATGGGGGGAAAAAACCTAGAATGATACATAAATTGGTATCACATATTCCCAAAAAGGTGCATTTGAACCTTCTTCTTCCTTTTCACCAAGTTGTTTGAGCAATGCAGAGTCAGGATACCTCACCTCTACCCATGCGATAAACCCTCCCACCTCCCCAGTATCCAATGCATTTGGTTGCAGAAATAAAGATCGAGGTCAGTGCAGCTTTGCTCTGAGTCTCTGATTCCCAAGAGGGCAGGAAGCAATATTTCCAAGCAAAATATGGAGCCCTCAAAACATGAGGTCTACAGATTCTTTGCAAAGTGCTTGTTTGTGTCGAGAAAATTCCAGCCCAATGAGAAACCAGATGGGTAGATGCACCAAATATTGAAGACAGGCCTCAAGGCAAAGCAGACAAACACTCTCTCTGGTGTACACTAAACTCAGGAGTGATCCTCCAGCCGTTAAAAGCAGAGAAATGTCCCACCAGAGTTTTCCAAATAGCAAACTCTTAGTCCGATGATTGTTTCTATCATTTGCCATATTTTTTCTGTCCAAAAGCCTCTCTAGTTCCTACATGGTTAGCAGCTTTTATAGCCCAAGATAAGTGTCCATCCCTTTTAATTTTCATTGTTGCATCTGTTTTGCCATTTCTCTGCAGCAGGTTATATTACAACGGAAGGACTAATGAGGAGATGGATGCAAACATTTTTATTTCAAATAGCAGCTCTCAGACAAGATCTGGAAAACGGAATCAAGCCATATGATTGTAAAAGAAAAAAATCCTCGCCATCCAACTATTGGGCATTTTGCCATTATTTGTGAATAGCATGTAAATACAAACAACTTAACTGGGGTGGGGGAGAGATGTACATTTTTCATTTGTGTCTGGCTAATCATTTTTTTTTATTATTAATTTGGTCCCTTTTATTTCACATAAATGTCATCTCAAGCACCAAACATCAACAAATAAGATCGTTTATCTTGCTGGGGAAAGCAAAACATTGCATTGCCATTCAGAGAAGGCAGCTGACGTCCCTACCGCACCACTAATAAAGAAGGCCTTCAGAACGAAAAATAATCATTTTCTATTACTTTCCACCATGCCTCATCCATAAACACAGGGCCGCTGGTAATTACATTTAGCGAAGAAGCATGCTCTGTGTATTATAATTTCCTGAGATGAACAAAACCCTGAAGAACGCCCCAGACCGGGGAGTGGAGGCGAAGAACGGGAGCAAAGAGGTGGGCTGCCCTTCCCTCAGGTGCCTCCCTGTGCCATCCAGGGACAGAGGAGGAAGGAGGGAAGCGAGGCCGGGGTTTTCAGGTTTTTCTCCTCCCTCTTTTGGTCCCAGCAAAAAGGAAAGGCGCGCTGGATTTAGAGGACAGAGCCGAGCCACGGAGCAGGAGGGGCCCGGGCCGCAGGAGACCCAGGCGGAGCGGGGCCGCCGCTACCGTGCACGCGCCGCCGGTCGGAGGCCACGCGGAGTGGGCCACGCGGACAGCCGTGTCCCCACGCACGTGCACACGCGTCGCGTCGCATCGCGGGCAGGGAGGCGGCGTGGCCGCGCTGATAAATCCGCCGCAAGGCCCCTGACTCCGCGCTTCCCTGTCGCCGAAGCATTTGGCTCGCCTGCCCGCACGGCCTCCTCTGCCAAGCAAGGCACTGACTCCACGGGAGAACCGTCCTGTCGATCTCTGCCGGAATATAAGACCTTTTTTTCCAAGGAAAATGTTCCCCAACTCTGCAAGGGAGGTTGGCAGTACATCTCCAACTCTGGCCTGTCTTTTTAATACCCCTACAATAGCTCGGTTGGACTGAGACCAGCTGTTGGTACATTACCATTTGTAAATGCTTAAAACAGCTACTCCTTGTTTTCTTGGCAACACTGACTGTGGAAGGGGAAAAAAAAAGAAAAGCCAGCTCCAGCCACTCCCATTCAAACATTAAGAACCACTGACTGCGGCTTTGGCATTCCCCAGCCATTGTTTGCTCAGCTCTCTTCAACAAGTTTCTCGTCCCCCCACTATTCGTCCACACACCCCTCCATATAAGAAGAACAGGAAGGAAAATCAGCAGAGAATGTTCCGGTCCCCGTGGTCCTGACTCCAGTTCACAACAATCATGTAGTTAGTCTTCTCTGAAAAGAAGACAGAGAAGCTGAAATGAACGCTCTTTGTTTGGGTCTTTTCTTCTATCTGGTTTTGTCCCCTCTCCTCCTGGCCAGGCTGGTTATCACTTTACAGGCGCTGGGCCGAAGATCCGCATCTTCCAGATGACCATGAGATTGTCCCAGTGGCCCCCTTCCCCTTTCTCTCCTCTGAATGCGTGCGGTAAGGGCATCACCTTTCCCAGGACTAGCATAGGACCCCAGCCAGGGCGACAAGTCGGGGGTGAAAGGGACACGGCCAAAATCTAAGCCATCCCCTTCAGGTGGGGCCCACTCTGAAGAAAGTCTCTTGATTTGGGGCCACCTCTCATCTCACCAGAGCCCTCGGGTTTTCATTTGCAAGAAGAGTCAAACTCCCAAAGTCAATACTTTGGTCGTGAAAAAAAGCGAGGAATTGCACGAAGAAGGCGCAAGGCCCTTGTCTGTTCCCGGCGCCCGCCGGGGCCTCTGTTGGCAGGGACGGCCTCCAGGGCCACGTGCCCATCCTGCGGCCTCGCTCCACCTGCCTCAAGCGCTAGCAGCCCAGGAGAACAGGCGCTGACGTGCCCAGGGCTGCTGTGGCCGGGACAATAGGCTCCATGTGCCATGTCCCTGCTCTCGTGCCCTTCTGTTCGATGGCCTCCCCCACCAAGGGCAGTGGTGGCTGCATCTGTCCTTGCTCCTTTAATGGGGTTTCTGGGCACAAGAGGACTGTCAGCATCACACACGCTCTTGGAGCGGAGTGATTTCAAGCAGCCAAATGTTGCGGCAGGGTTGAAATTCCACACGGAAGCTCCAAGTGGAAGGAGAGTGCCGGAACCTGGGCCCACAAGGACCAGAGCTTCTGGGGGGCAATGTGGCCTGAGATTCAACAGTCCTGTCCGGTTTTATGGAAATGTTATATGGCCAGTTCTTTACCCCGAGGGAGGGAACCCAGAAAGCCTAGACTGCTGGTCTAGCAGCATAAGAAAGCATCGGGACACACAGGCAGGAGGATTGGACATGAACCCCTGCTCTGCCACTGGCCAGGTCAGCCACAAAGACATTCGTGTTGTGTCTCAGGGTCTGGATTGTCTCATCTGTAAATATCCAGAAGTTGGATTGGACGGTTGCCTGGATCCCTTCAGTTCTAGAAAGCTATGCCATTGTCTTCCTAATTTTCCGGAGCTTCAGCTACTACGAGTTCAGGATTGCCCCACTGTCAAGACACCCAGTGTACAGAAAGTCAAACATTGAACTTGAAGTTTCCTTTAAAAAATAAACTCTCTTAATACATTTGATATCAGGGCGCCTGGGCGGCTCAGTCGTTAAGCATCTGCCTTCGGCTCAGGTCATGATCCCAGGGTCCTGGGATCGAGCCCCGCGTCGGGCTCCCCGCTCGGCAGGAAGCCTGCTTCTCCCTCTCGCACTCCCCCTGCTTGTGTTCCTGCTCTTGCTATGTCTCTCTATGTCAAAAAAATAAATAAAATCTTTTGAAAAAAATACATCTGATATCAGATTTACAAAAATCGGTTTATGCTCAACTTTTCAGGAAAAGAGTGTAAATTCTTTGAAATGAATCAGACTCGATTCAGCCTACAGTTCCCAGGCCCAGCATAGTGGCTGGCACACAGTAGGCTCATGATGAATCATGTTTGTTGAATGGGATAGATTTGATATGCAAAGTGGGGTCCATGAGAAGCGCACAGGTTACTTATGAAAACCAAAGTGGTGGGAATTGGTCAGTCTGAGACTAAAAACTGGGCAATTTACAAAGCAGATAATTCACCTGCAGTTAATTGGAAGCCAGGCAATTGCAGTAAAAGTTAAAACACTTAAATCTACGGGTTTTACTAAACCTTGCAATGTACTTACTAATACCAAAACATTGGTCAGTCTGGCCTCTTGAGTGCAAATCCCCCCAGCAAACCAGCTGCAGATAAGCCCCCTCCGCAGAACTTTGGGATATCCGAATTAACGGTCTCCCAGAGCCTCGTCACAGTTGTTTAATGGGTCCCTTCCTGGGCTGAATGCTCTCTATAGGCTGAGAATTGTCCACTTTGTCCATGTTGGATTCCTGGAGCCTTGCACAAAAGGTGTTTCGGTTAATAGTTAATACTGAAGCCATTTGCAGGGAGAAGGATACAAGAACTGACTCTCTGGCTTCAGATCCCTTCCTCTGATTTTGTCTGAACGCCCTGATGACTTAACTTGTAACATCGACAGAGATGGTTAAGAAAAAGACAGAGACACCTTCTGTCACGTGAGAAAACAAAGCAATTCCACAGTCGTGAAGAACCAGAGATGGGACCGAAGGGCCAAGCCAGGCTGGTCTCTGATCTCAGCCCTGCTTCCCGCAGTCAGCCACCAGCCACTCAGCCCAACAGATCTCAGCTCTGCCAGACCAGGGAGGAGACCCAGGGAGCAACCCCAGCACCTTCAGAATCCCGACCGAGCCCCTGAAGGCCGGTGAAGGAGAGGCCGGGTGAGGAGAGCACCCGCGAAGCCCATGCACCAAGGTGGTGAGTCGGCTGTCAGCACAGAGACAGACGGAGCCGCTGGGACGGGAACAGCGGGTAACGTGTGCGAGGCGTGGCTCTGAGCACTTCATTCATTCCATCCTCATCACAGCCCTGTGAGGGGGTACGGTGACTGTCCACACTGCCCAGCTGAGGAAACCGAGGTACAAAGGGAGGAATCTCTTGCCCAGCGTTCCACAGCTAGCAAATAGCCCGCTGGATTCCAGGCCCAGCAGCCTCTGAAGCATGGTTTCTGGAAGGCCATCGGCTGAGGTCAGTGCCTAGGGAGGACAGTAGCAAGCTTGCTCCCATACCACACAGAGCCCCGCGGTGTCTAAGGGAGTGAAATCGGGGCCTCAAGACACCCCAAGATGTCACCAGAGTGCACAAGTCCTGTGAGGTCTACTGTCGTCAATACAAAAGTGTTTGCTCAGCACTAAGTCAAGGAGACTATTCGAGCAGCAGTGCCCAGGCCCACACTGTCCCCAGCCTCCTTGGTAAAGGGGACGCGCGCATTCTGCACATCCCCACTTCCCCAGGTCCTCAGCCAGTGAGGAGAGGTGCGAGACTTCCCCTTGGTCTTCTTTATCTTGCCTATAAATTCCTCAACCAGGTCGGTGTGATCGAATAATATCATCTGATCTCCACTGAAGGCAGCATGGCGTGAGAGCTGCGAGGCTGGGTACAGCAGCCGGACTGCCTGAGTTCAGATCCTGGCTTTTGCCGTGTAGTGTGGTCCTGGGCACGTTTCTTAGCTTTTCTGTGCCTCGGTTTCCTCCCCTTTAAAGTGGGATAACGGTAGGACCACCCCCGTGGGGTTGGGATGAAGAAGAACCCACCACTTCGCGCTGCACGCCCCACGGGTTTTTCCGTGTGCCCCACCGCGTGGGGCGCAGACACTGTCTCCCTGTGCGAAGTCAGTCGCCAGCATCTCTCTGGCCCGCGTTCACCACTACTGCCCCTGCGGCTGTGGCAGACCCCACTGTTTAGGGGTCACATTCCTGCCTCTGGGGCAGTGTGATATAGTAGAAAGGTTTGGATTCCAGTTAGAACCCAGTTCAAGCTCCGTCGTGCCCGTGTGGGATCTGGACCCATGTAGTTAGCCCCCATGAAACAGAAAGCACAACCCAGGCAGCAATGCACGTGACTTAGAGCCCAGACTCAGAGGTTGGCCCCCCTGGTTTAAATCCCTGCCCCAGCACCACTAACTCTGTCACCCTGAGCCAGTCACTTCACAGCGCCCTGCTGCAAGGGCCTCATCTATAAAAGGGGATGATACCACGATGCACCTTGTGGGATTGCTGTGAGGACCAAGGGAGAATACCCATGTACCCAGACACCTGCAAGTGTGCAGTAAACACTGGCGCTTCTCATGGTGGTACCTACTGGAGGGGGCGGGGCAGAGAGTTGAGTGAAGGGACACATGTGGCATGTCCGGCACATAGCTCTCAATAAATGGCAGTCCCCTCCCCTTCCCATGCCTCCCTCTGTCTGTACCTCAGATCAGAAAGGCCTCACTTTGCCCCTACCTTCCAAAGACCCCAACCATCATCACACCCACTAACCTCCTACCTCTCCACAAGCCTTCCCAGATTCATCTAAAAACATCCCCAGCCCTTTCCCAATGTAGCCAGGGAGGTTCCTCGGCTCTCTCTGCCCTTTCCCCCACCCCAGCCTTGTGTCCTCGACCTCATAGACCACAAGCTGCCCTTTCCCCCACCCCAGCCTTGTGTCCTCGACCTCATAGACCACAAATACTTGAGAAGGACTTGGATACTGTTTTCCTTACCATGTACCAAACACTGTGGTAAGATGTCTATTTTTACCTAGTTTAATCCCCCTGTGTTATTAGTCAACTTGAGCTGCCATCACAAAACGCCACAGACTGGGGGGCTTAAACAACAGACCTTGATTTTCTAATGGTTCTGGAGGCTGGACATCCAAGATCAGAATTCCAGCCAATTTGGTTTCTAGTGGGAGCTCTCGTCTCGGCTTGTAGATGGCCACCTTCTCCCAGTATCCTCACATGGCCTTTCCTCTGAGCATGCAGAGAAAGAGAGAGAGGGAGCCTTCTGGTGCCTCTTCCCCTTAGCATAAGGGCCTCACCCTTATAACCTCACTTAACCTTAATTACTTCCTTGGGGACCACATCCCCAAATATAGCCACACTGGGAATTAGGGCTTCAATATACGAATTTGGGGAAGAAACAAACATTCAATTTATAACACACCCCAATAATTCTTTGAGGTGGGTCTGGAGTTCATTGATGAGGATATGGAACCTCTGCTCCAGGTCACACAGCCAATAAGTGGGTGGTCATCTGCTTCCAGAGCATGAGTCTTCACAGCCTTCCCAAAGACCCTCACTTGAGAGAAGAGCCTCATGCAAGCCACTGCACGTGGACATGAGCTCCTCAAGAGCACCTCAGGGGCACAGGAGATCCAGAATAAAGGGGGCTTCTAGTGGGATGGGAGGACTCTGGAAACCTCCCTCCCACCTCAAACTTTCAGGAGGGTTATACACGACATCAAAGAAACCTGTTTTGCAGGGCACCTGGGTGGCTTAATTGGTTAAGCATCCGACTCTTGATTTCGGCTCCGGTCATGATCTCAGGGTCATGAGGTCGAGCCCTCCATCAGGCCCCATGCTGGGTGTGGAGTCGGCCTGGGATTCTCCCTCTCCCTCTCCCTCTGCTCCTCCCCCTGCCTGCCTCTCTCTCCCCCTCACCCTCTCTCTCTCCGTTAAAACAAAACAAAACAAAAACTGTTTTGCTTGCAGAAAATGTCTTTTCACATATTCATTCAACAAACACTTACACAACACCTGCTATATGTCCAACATTGCTTTTGGTGCTGGGCATCCAGCCATGAACAAAGAAGACCAGCTCTTTGCTCTTAGGGAACTTTCAGTGCAGTTGAGGGCTATAGACAAATATTCAGCCACAATCCAGTGCCAAAAGTGGGGCCAGCATTCTGTAGGACATATAACCCAGCTTTGGGGCTCCGCTGGGCTAGAATGAAAAGCTTGTGCTCATTCTAGAACAAGACACTTTGCTTTTCCATTGACAATGCCTCACCGCCAACCTGACACATGAAAATAAACAAAATGGCCAATGTGATTATTTGATTGACTTCACCATAACAGAGGTTAGGAATGCTGAGTCCTGCCTTCCTCCAGAATGGCCTCAATTCAATCCATTTTGCTAGACATTCATTGCCTATATACCAGGGGGGAAAGCCCCATGCTAGGCACTGGGCAAGCATTTGGGAGAATATTGAAGAGAAGGGCCCTCGCAGCAAGAAAATGGCTCTGTCAGCAATAAAAAAAAAAAAAAAAAAAAAAAAAGGCCTACACCTTTGGATCTCTTTGATGGCTGACCTCTGAGATGGAAACCAAACCCAGACCTCAGCCTTCACCTTGACTTGGCCCACCGAAGGTCAGCAACCCCTCCTGCCCTCCCAGCCTGAGCTGGAGAGGTGAGAGGAAAAGACAGAAGGCTTTATTATACCACCCAGGCCACGCCTGCCAAGTTCTCCCCACAACTGCATCAAAAAAAAAAAAAAGATGGAGTGAAAGGGAATTGGAAAAATGGAACCCCCTACATCCCAGAAATATTACTTTCATGAGCTGTATGAATTATTTAACAGACAGCTGAAAAGACCAAACTCAACAGAAGAATACAAAAAAACAGCTCGGTACAGACACCTTCCCCGAAGCCCATGACAATGAAATGTATTTTATGCCACAGATCAACGTGCCAGGGAAGGAGGCTTCAGAGACAGATGCCCACAGGGATCATTAGCCCCTTATCTCTCAACCCTTTGCCACCAGCATCCAGATCTCTGAGCCTGGGCAACCCAGGGGGAGAGGAGCTGAAAAGTGTGTATATTGTAAGTGTTGGTTAAACAACCCCACCGTATTCTTATTTGCTGGAGGTTTTAGGGAGCAGATGTAGGACTGGCAGGGCTTGGAGCTGGCGATATTGTTCTAGCCCACTCGGAGCCAACAGGGAAGGGAAGAAAAAAAAAAAAAAGCCACACACACAAACACAAAAAAGCTGCATTTGGTGTGTGCGCCTGGGTGTGCGTGCTCGCTCTGTGCATCCACTCATCCAAGGCTCCTTAAAGTGGAGCTGACCGATGCAAAACGAGGCTTGGGGCCGGGCCAAGGGAAACACAACTTCTCCCGGGAGCTGCGTGCACCAGGGTGTCTGTCTTGCACCAGGCGCAAGGGGGCTGGGGCAGCCGCTCACCCACTGCAGGCTTGGTGCTCTCTGTTGCTAGAGAAAGGGCAAACAAATGGAGAACCAACTCTAAAGGCGGCCAGCAGCAGCGAGGCGACGCTGCAGCTGCCAGGCAATAACTTAGATAGTTACAGCTGCCATCACCTAGTTCATGCAAGCTTTTTAATATCTTTTGGCAGCTCTCGGTGTCACAGCACAAAGGGAGGGTTGGCACTTCGCAGCACACTTTGTTTGACATAACTGTAGGCAGGACCCAGCTGATACCTTCAGTAATGTGGATGGGTTTGCTCTTAAGGTGCATTTGAGCAGATCAAAGGGTCCCCCCACCCCCGCCGCCGCCTCTCTCTCCCCTCCCACCACCTCCTGCTCGCGTTCGGGGCGCGCACCACCGCTAAATCACACGTTGGGAACCGGACCAGATGAACGGGAGGACTCGGCGGGTGCAACATAAGGTCGGCCCCGAAAGCACCCAGCGAAGGAGGAGAGGAAAGCAATGTGCAGAAGACAGGGAGCAAAAGGGAAGGGGAAAGGAGGAGAGAAAAATAGACACTGTGTTCCAGAACTCTCCCCAAGCCCTACCAGGAGACTCAGTCCCTGCTTTCCCGCCGCCGGGCTCACAGCCCTTTTAAGAAATCAGAACACCACCATCTCGCTTCCTCCTCCTCACTCTTTAAATTTATTCATGGCTTGCCAACCCTGAGCCCCCAGTCCCACCTTCCCAGAAACCCAGTTTGCTCCAGGTATCTCCCTGCTCTGTGTGACTCTTCGAAGGGCCAACAGAGAAGAAAGCACTTCGCAGAAGCGCTTCCCAAGCCTAGGGAGTTGTCATGACAATTCTCTGTGATCCCTCCGCCAAGCCAGGCATCCTTGTTTGGCAGATCCAGGAGCCTTGCTGGGACTTAGAGAAATAGTCTTCTCTAAGACCCCACAGCACAGATGGGCATGAAGCAGACATGCGGGCAGAGGAGGAGCAGAAGATGAGTGAGCACAGGGACACGAGCGGAAGGAGAGGCTGATAGACACTGCCCAGGCTGAGCGGCGCATGGGGGAGACATTTAGACACAGAGAGAGAGTGCCTGCTCTGTCTCAGCACCACTCTTTCCACCCCACAGCATGTTCCCTTTGTGCATCCTTCCAAGTGGTGGCTCTGGTGGCCTGTTGCATGCCTTGGAGAAGGCCACCAGGAAGGCTGGCACAGAGAAGAAGCCATGACAATTATCAAGGATGGCGATGGGCTCCTATTGGTTGGGATATTAGTTTTCTCAAGCTGCGGTAACAAAGTATCATAAGCTGGGCGGCTTATACAATAGAAATTTATTGTCTCACAGACCTGGAGGCTAGAAGTCCAGGATCCAAGTGTCTGCAAGGTGGGTCCCTCCTGAGGGCGCTGAGGGTGGCTCTGTTCCGTGCCTCCCTCCTAGCTTCTGGTGGTTTGCTGGCAGTCTTTGGAGTTCCTTGGCTTATAGATGAACACCCCTCACCTCTGCCTTCATCTTCACAGGACACTCTTCCCATGTTTGTGTTGTCTGTGTGCTCAAATTTCCCCTTTTTATAAGGATACCAGTCGTACTGGATTGGGGGGCCCACCCTATTCCAGTATGACCTCATCTTAACTAATTAAATCTGCAACAATCTTATTTCCAAGCAAGGTCACATTCTGAGGTACCGGGGGTTAGGACTTCACATATGAATTTGGGGGCGGGGGGAGACACAATTCAATCTAGAACAGTTGGGTACTATGATGTCCATGTTGTACACTTTTAGGTATTATTTCTAACCCTTATCTGTCCTGCAAGGTGTGTGTCATCATCCCCATTTTATAGAGAATGAAAGTAGGACTCAGAAAGGTCAAGGAACTTGCCTGAAGTTAGATAACAGTAGGACCGTCCGAACGCAACAACAGACCTGTGTAAGTGCCTGGGAATTGGCCATGACCATGCTTCCCCCTGAGGCTGAAGATGGGTCCCAACCTTCTCTTGATGGGCCATCTTATCTGGAGGAGCCTGGACTAGGATCACTTGGTTCCATCAGATGCCAGCATACAGCATTCACAAAGCTATGTTTTCTCCAGAATGCACGTGGCAGATGGTCTGCAGGTGTAGAGCATGGAAGGGCATGGGAGGCAGGGTGTGTTGATCTCATACTACATGCTCCACTTGCTTGGCAAGATTCTTCACTTCTCCTGGGCTCTCAAGGAGATAAAATATTCTGGACTTTATTATCAGGCATTCACTGAGTGTTTAGTATTGACTTATTATTTGTTAAATAATAAAATAAGGGTGTGGCAGTACACGCAACATAGTGTAAGTTCAATAAATGTCAGTTGCCCTCTTCCTGTTTTAACATGGTTTCCAACTTCTCCCCACTCTCACTGCTATCTGCTCGGGGAACACAAGCTCATTGTTATGTAGATACGAGCGAAATACCAATGCAGTTCAGCGGGGCCACCACAATGTACCTGACCTCCACCTAAATAAATAAATAGCATTTATTGATCACTTCATGCCAGGCACAATTCAACCAATTTACATTAATTAGCTCAATTAATTCTCCCAGCAGTGTCATATGGAAGACCCATTATTATCCGAACTTTATCGATAAAGAAACTGAGAACAGGGCGCCTGGGTGGCTCAGTCGGTTTGGCGACTGCCTTCGGCTCCGGTCATGATCCTGGAGTCCCGGGATCGAG
>NC_058408.1:38135709-38232744 GCF_002201575.2 Neomonachus schauinslandi | reverse complement strand
GCGACTGCCTTCGGCTCCGGTCATGATCCTGGAGTCCCGGGATCGAGTCCCGCGTCGGGCTCCCTGCACGGCGGGGGGTCTGCTTCTGCCTCTGACCCTCCCCCCTCTCGTGCTCTCTCTCGCTATCTCATTCTCGCTCTCAAATAAATAAATAAAATCTTAAAAAAAAAAAAAAGAAACTGAGAACAAAAATGCTAAGTGACTTGCTATAATTCCTTGAAAAGGCCAAATAGTATAGAAAACTGTGTGTTGGGAGGCCTGGGTGGCTCAGTCAGTTAAGCGTCTGCCTTCGGCTCAGGTCATGGTCTCGGGGTCCTGGGATCGAGCCTCACATCATGCTCCCTGCTCAGCAGGGAGTCTGCTTCTCCCTCTCCCTCTGGTGCTCCCCCTGCTTGTGCTCTCTCACTCTCTCTGTCAAATAAATAAATAAAATCTTAACAAAAAGAAAAGAAAGAAAGAAAACTGTGTGTTTAAATTTTCCTTGCTCAGAGGGCAATCTGAATTAGAAAGTCATAGCGTGATAGTCATGTAGGAAATGCAGCTTTATCAGTTAGAAACAGCACACCCTGGTTAACCTCAGGTAGCCACCCTCAGTTTACCAGTTAACCAGTTAGCTACCCTAACAGGAGCTGCGAATGGAGTTATTTTGCAGGAACTAAACTTTGCTGCTACTACCCTATCTGTTCTTTACTCACCAAATACCTCTTGCCTAGATAGTGTAAAAATATAGATCAACACCCCCAAATTCCAATTTTGATAAAAGTTCCAATAAATGGGATTTTCCTCTACATTCAAGACCTTCCAAGATGCTCCCAAGCTTACAGGTATGATCTTACCATGAAGTGAGCATCATACGCAGGTAATCAGACTCCCTTCCTCTCAAACGAAGCAAGAATACTTTCATTTCCAGTTTCCCTACTCCCAATCAGAAACATAGTGCCTCTTGGCCCTCTTGTGCTGAATAATTGCAGCAGTTTCCAAAACAAAATTAAATACAGCCCTAGCTTGAGAAATGTTCCACCTCCTGGAGTCACGGCATTTAGTATTATTATTCGCTTATTATTATTCAAAACAAATAAGAATGATAAAACATCAGTTGGAGCCACTCCAGCACAGAAGGAACTGGAATATCTAATAAAAACCATAGTATTCCACAAATAGAAAGTGTTAGAAAATGCAGAAAAACAATGGCAGAGGACATTCTGAACCTTCCCCCCAAAACAGAGATCACCTGAAATAATAGAGCAGCAGTGAACGTCCGGTCAACTCCACACAAAGAGTACCATCCAAGAGTAACCCCCCATTTAAAATGTCAGGTGCCCACACAGTGCCTTGCACAAGTAGGACATCATTTTTAGTGTCCACCCCCTTCTGGTGGCATTCAGCGGAGCTTTCTTCACACAGTCTAATAACCTCTCTGGCTAAGGCTACCACAGTCAGGAATACTTTGCTCTTCACTAGAGAATATCCTGTGACCCCCACCCCCCAACACACACATCCAGGAAATCTCATTCCACAAAGGGCCTTTAAAGCCACGTTTCAACCTGAGCAAATGTTTAACTCCAACTTGAGAAAAATCATGGGACGTTGAAAACCACCAAAGGACCGCCCTTTCCAAAGAAGAGTGTGGCAGATGAGTGGCTGGGGGACTCTTGTTTGTTCCCCAAAGCAGTCTGGTGGTGAATTCCACACAGAATGAGGAACCAGCCTTCACTCAGGTCCCCCGATGGTCTCCATCCCTGGATACTCCTGCGTGAACACACCCGGACTCATCCGAATGGAGCCCCATTCCTGAGATGCCTGATTTGGGGGATGTGGACCTCGGTTTACTAGGTGGAAGGGTTTATTCAGATGATTCACTTGACCTAGACCTGTTTCCAGATGGAAGCCAGGCAGGAATGAGGTAGACTCAAAGCCCCAAGGGACCACCATACCTCTCCCCCACTCTCCCCCATACTGCCCAACCCTCCACTGCCACTCCCACTTTTGGCTTTGGGGAAGCTCTGTAGGGGCTGAGGTCCAGAACAGTCTGCATTCTGTGAAATGGGGAGGCAGTGGGATTAAATCCTATTTCTTTTCATTCCCAATAACGTACTTAATCCTTGCATGAAGTCATGAAAATTTCCTTCCATCATAGCATTACTAACATAGTCCCCAAAAAATATTTTAACAAAAACTATCCAAATAGCTAACTGAAAATTTGCTAAGTAAACCCAAATAATTGAATACATTGCAATAATCTAAAATGCTATTCACTGGGATGCCTGGGTGGGTCAATTGGTTAAGCATTTGCCTTTGGCTCTGGGCATGATGGAGTCCTGGGATCGAGTCCCGCATCGGGCTCCCTGCTGAGCTTCTCCCTCTGCCGCTTCCCCTGCTTGTGCTCGCGCTCCCTCTCTCTGACAAATAAATAAACAAAACCTTTTAAAAAATAAAATAAAATAAAATGCTGTTCACAACGATTTTGAGGACTGGGGAAATACTGATGACATAAGGTTTGATTAAAAGCAGGATACAGAATACATTTATATCCAGTTTAATCCCAGCTATATAAATATAGAAAATATATACAGTACTTGATATTGTTTTGTCTGCCGGTATCTCCTTCCCCGCTCCCCAACTCCAGCTTCTCTGGGAACATTACACACACACACACACACACACACACTCACTCACACTCACAAATACAGTTGCCACAGAGGAGCCATGATGCACATTATGCACAGGATGGCTGGCCTCTGGCCACAGTGGACTGGTCCAAGGTAGACATCTGACCCCCGCCAGGACAATCCTCTCCTTCCCCAGTCATTCTGGAACTGGAACTGAGGGACTCTGTCTCTTTCCAGCAGTAGAAGCGACAGGACAGAGTGTCCAGGAGGTGCAGATGTGGGCCCACATGTCCTGCCCGGTGGGCCAGAGACCCCGGCAGCTGATCCACAGAGAGAAGAGGCAGGAGAAGGCAAATGCACAGAGGGAAAGACAGAGTGCCTCACAGCACGTGAGTCTCTGCCGTTCTCCTGGTTCCTAAGGCCCGGCCACGTTTTCTGCCCTTGGAGTCCACAAGACAGACAACCCCAGATCCTTGTAATAAAGTCCCTTTTTTACCCAAGCTATCTGAATTGGATTTCCTTCATTGTAACCAAAAGAACCCCTAACCAATATGTGGGCCCTCAAACACCCAGTTACTTAGGCATCCCCTATCTACTGCAAAATGTTGTTGGGGACGGGTGTGTGCTTGCAAGGGATTTCTGTTTGCTTCTCTGCATTTCCTAAATTCTCAACTGTGAACACTTTTATCATCCGATAAAATCCACCTCCCAATCCACCACTCTGATTCACTTACTTTGCCAAGGTGAAGGGAAAATTGTACCTCACAGAAAATCCATATTTAGGAAATAGATATTTTATGTCCAATGTGAAGATTTATTATTATTGTTTTAGACTCTTCATATTAGACATAGAAACCAATGTCCTGGAGAGGGCTGGGCTTTTCGAGGCTCACCTCCCCCCCATCCCAGAGGCCTCTCCCTCCCCACCCCTGCCCTGGCCTGGCCTCCAGGTCATGCCTCCCATTTCAGCCATTCTGAGGTCTCTGCTGCTTCATTCTCCAAAGGTCAGCCATTTGCATGTCTTCGCATGTCCATCTTTCCACCTGGTGTAACTACACTTCTGTTCACTGTCATTGCTTCCCTAAACCACTGCCATTTTGGCCTCCCCCCCCCCCCCCCCCCCATGAATCCTTCAAAAGCTTCTATTCTTTGGAAGCAGAAAGGAAACGCTCTTTGCCGACTGAGAATCAGAAAACTTGGCTGGCACACCCCCTAGCGGTGGCCTAATGAATCCCCCTCAATTACTATAGGCGACACACCCCTGAGGTTTCTCAAAGTGGGTTCCACAGGATCCCCAGTTCCGCAGGAAAATCGCAGAGGAGAGAAGTGTTTCATGCCTAAGTTAGATCTGAACACACTGGGATACATAAAAGCAATCAAGTTTCCTTATTGGCGGACTCCTCCAAGTCTTTAATATCCTAATTAACATTATGGATCTCAAAGATTCAGATTTCAGCACGCAGTGGCTCCCAGATTTATTTGATCAGACTTTTGGAAAATAATAGGAAGAGCTACTATTTATGGAGATGTACTATCAGTTATAGTTTTCTCATTTATAGGTGGAGAAATTGATGCTGAAAGAGGGCCAATAACCTGCTGATGTTGGGTTTACATGAGACCAAAGTCCATGTTCTTAAGCATTACAAGACTCTGCCTTTTTATTTGTTCCAGGACATTGCTCTGCAGATTCCACTTGCATTAATTATGCAACTTATGCATAACCGCTCTACTTGTTCCCCGTATTAACCATCACGCAATGCTACAAATCGTCTCCCCTTGGGACAAGAAGAGCTGCAGCCTGCAGGGGATAGTAAGAGCTCTCTGCTTGCCCTTGGGAAGCTTCAGTTTCCATACAATAGAGAGAGGGGGTCAGCGTCTCAATGCCACAAACAAAATCCTCCTTGAAAATCTCAGCAGAAGGGTTATGACAGGGCACCGTGTCAGGGACCCTAACACATATTTTCCAATGATAGATACTATGGAAAATATAGTAGACTATTTTTCTATTTCTTCTAAAAGAAGCTTAATTTCTCTTCAGTGTTATATATCTGTTGACCTGGTTTTATAAGCAATAAGATATTTTATGTGCATATCTGAGTTTCTCAGTCTATTAAAAAAGTGGAGAGGATAATACCCACCTCACATCACATTTTTATGTCAAATTTAAGTACATAATATGTTAAACGTGTAACTCTGGCTTGTTTTTTGATTTGGAGATTTAAACATTTTTTTTTCTTTAGTTTCTGGTAGAAGAAGCCCAAAGATAATTTTTGGCTCACATAACTTAAAACTCCAAGCTTCAGGCACAGTTAGATCCAGGGGCTCAAATGAGACCATCATTAAACCAGAATGCACACTACGTGTATTTTTAGAGAAAGGAAATCGAATATAGTGCTATAAATGTCTTGGTCCCTTGTGCTGATGGACACAGAGAGATACTGTAAATAATTCCATGGATGTAGGCATTTGGGGATGGACCCCCACTTCCACCACTGGCCCTCCAGCTACACTTGCTGAGACTTGATTTGTCCATTGGTAAAAATGGGCACGCTGCTTCTCTTTTTCCACTTCAGTGAAAGCTGGAAGAAGCTGTAAAGCTTTCAAGGGCTTCTTTCCTTAGAGGATTAGATATTGTGGGGGTTTTTTTGTTTTGTTTTGGGGTTTGGTTTTCTTTTTTTTTCTTTTTTTTTTTTCTATTAATGTTCAGGGAGATAGCACTTTCCACTGGCAAAGGGTTTTACAAGTATTTATTTGTTTTATAAATTTATCATTTAAAATTCCATAATTAGCCTCGCAAAACACACACCTTCAACACTACAACCACAGTTTAAAACCAATCAAGCCATGGGGGAGAAAAGTATATATATAAATATATCCATATCCATATTTAAATTCACATTGTGTGTGTGTGTGTGTGTGTTTGCAAGACACATATAAATGGCAAATAAGGAAACTTAAAAAAAAAAGACAGATAGATAGATAGTCCCAGATTTTAAAACCACCCCCAAGGTAGAACAGGTGGTGAAAATATAATAAAACATGTTGCAAGGAACTTGTCATGAATTTTAAAAACAAAAACGCCTACAGACCAAATAAACTGCTCTGAAACTCGGCTAAATCTGAAGTTCCCAAACTATTTTAAATGACAAAGCAGAAGTTCCCGAGAGAGGGAGTCCAACAGAAATGGTTTGAGGGCGATTGCTGCGGAACTCACACGGAACAGAGCTCGAATAGACGGGCAGACGCCCAGCCCGCTCCCCTGCCAGGCTGGGCCACGTGCAGCTGTACCCGGCCCTCGGGGCCAGACCATGTGCGCGGGGACCGAGGATTCTGTCGACAAAGGCCTCCGGGAGCCCCTCCTGCACCCACCTCCCCACCTGGCCGGTGGTTTCTCAATGGATCTAAAGGCAAACATTTGGACGATTGGACCAGAAGCGGGGCCTACACTTGTCGCCGTCCACTTCCCGGTGCCCTATTTGAAGGCAGGCTAAAAACCCCGGCCCCAGGGTCCGGGCAGACACCCCTCCTCTCTGCAGCACCCACCCTCACAGACCCCAACCATTCATTCATCACAACCACCTGCCTGTCCTTTATTCATGGTCAACAGTTTATGAAGGGCTTTTAGCACTGTTGTCTCTCTCTGTTACACGGAAACCCTGGGAGCTACACAGAGACCATGGAAGGGCTTCATTTTGATTGTGGAAACAGGAAGAGGTAAAGTGATCTGCCCCAAATCACAAAGCTGGACCCACAGCCCCAACTGACTCCCGGTCCAGTGCTCTGTCTACTAGACTATGTTTATTAAGACCATCCAGGGATGGGCGCCTGGATGGCTCAGTCGGTTAAACGTCTGCTTTCGGCTCAGGTCATGATCCCAGGGTCCTGGGATCAAGTCCCGCATCGGGCTCCCTGCCCAGTGGGGAGTCTGTTTCTCCCTCTCTCTCTCTCCCTCTACCCCTCCCCCTTCTCGTTCTCTCTCCCGCCCCCCACCCTCCTGTGCGTGCAAAAATAAGTAAATAAAAAAACTTTTAAAAAAATAAAAAGACCATCCAGGGATAAGAGTTGGGGGAGGGACCAGCATTCTGCCCCCCAAATCCAGGCTCTGCTGAAGAGGAAAGAAGTGAGCATGCACCCCATGCACCCCAAATAATCAGAAAGCTCAGGCGCCATTTCAGGGCAGGCAGCCCTCGCTGGGCACCAGCTGACTGTTGTTATGCAGAAATGGTAGATCTTCTCATTTTTTTAAAGTGAAGCCAGAGATCTGAATCTTTATGTGAAATACCTTGATTTTTAAGTATCGGTTTGGTTTAAAATAACACCACCACCATCTGAACCTAACAAACCCATCTGCAGCCTGCTTTGTGCTATGGGGCACCAGCTGGAGATCTCATCCCCATGCAGGTACCCAGTGCCCCTGCCCTTCTCTCTGAAGGTCGAGATGTAATCCATCAAAAGAGGGCCCGTCTGGAGATGCAAAGGGAGTCGGCAAACTTGAGTTCCAATCCCAGCCCTGACTTGCTAGTGGCATGACCTTGAGCAGGTCATTTACTCTCTCTGGACCTCAGTTTTCTCATCTGTTGAATGGGGCTAAGAATGCTTCCCTTGTTTCCTCAGCCCCCTCAAGGCTCTGGCTCAGGGAGAGCGTGTTGGCCTCCAACACCATTCTAATCTCCCAGAGCAGTTCCATTCCAAACTACCATCTCTCTTCCCGTGCTGCACTGTGATCCTTTTTCACCTCATGAAACTGGGGCTCCTCATAAATTAGGTTTGGCCACCTTTGTTCTCCCCAGAGCATAGGAGCACAGGTAAGTGCCTAATAAATCTTAGTGAATTGAGCAATGGCCCAACCAGCTCACTGAGTACTGAATATGTGCCGGACACTCTACAAGGTGCGAAGGAAACCAACCGCAAATCATGCTCTTAAAGAAGATGAGCTCTGGTTGAGGAGACAAGACGCACGCACAAGGATCAGAGTTAACGGTCAAGTGTGCTAGTTCCCAGCTAGATCCCAACTACAGCCAGGGATCCCCACCACCCTGGGAAGAGGTAAGAGAAAAAAGACCTCTTTCCTTGTCTTTCTCACAGCCTCTTTTAAGCTCTTCTTGGCCCTCGAGTTGAAGGAACTCATCTCCCTGCACAACAAACGTTTAGAGATAGACCCCATGATACCCCGAATGCACACACTTCGGCGAGTTGGAACAGAATGAGGGCAGCTCACTAGTTCTAACTAGGCGATGTCTTACCTGCTGGTCTGGACGGTTACATGGGCAAATGCAGTCTGCATCACTGTTGTACGAGGCTGGGTGAACGCAGGAGAGCCAAGGCCCATCTTTCACCCACTTCCCCCTGCCCCGGCCCTCAGTTCTCACCCCTGATTAAATGGCCGGTTCCCTGAGTGTACCAGGTAGCAAGCATGTGATAATTCTCTAATCTGGCTTGTCCTTGGGGGCCCACCCCATCCTGCTGGCCGCACCAGCTGCCTAAGGGAGCACAACAGAGAAGAGATTTGGCAATTATCCAGTTAATTTGATCAGTGGAGACAGCCAAACAAATAATCCGGGCCAAAAATGTCCAGATCAGCTGTCTACATGGATCAAATTCCACTTCACTGATGCAGAGCAGGTTCGGCCTGAGAGAATGGCTTTGACTGAGGAACCTGTCCCAGTATCCCAGATCCCGGGCTGCAGTGGCCTTTAGCAGAATCATGAGCATGGCTACATTTCTCTGGGACACGCCCCCTCTCACCACTCCCTTTAGGCATCCTTGCCACTTCTAGGCCTCTCTACCTCGTTCCCCAGAGCTTGGCCCCCCAGTGCCAGGGTCTTTGGCAGCCTCCAAGGACTGGAGCATTTTTGTGCCCATCCCCTCCTCTGAGCATTTGAAATTCATTAAGAAGAGACTTTCAAGGGGGCATGCCTCAGTCAATTGAGCGTCCAACTCTTGGTTTGGGCTCAGGTCATGATCTCAGGGTTGTGAGATCGAACCCGGCATGGGGCTCTGTGCTCAGTGTGGAGTCTGCTTGAGATTCTCTCTCTCCCTCTCCCTTTGCCCCTCTCCCCACTCACGTGCACACACACACACTCTCTCTCTCTAAAATAAATAAATAAATCTTTAAAAAGGAAGAAGAAGAAGAAGATACTTTCAACATCTGAAATTCCTTTGGAAATTCAAGGAATTTACAAGTATAATGGTAGAATGTCAGGAGTCAGCAAGCTGGGCGGGAGGAAGGTAACCTTACAGCTGGTACATCTTAGAGGCTGCCTTTTCCTCACCTGCCTAAACCCACTCTTATCAGGTCGTATCAGGCCCCTCCCCCTTCCCGGAGGATAATGTACCAAGTCCTCAGGACAACAGAAGAAAACTTTCATCATCGGCCCCAGACCCCGAAGATCAATTAAGATGAAGTTCCACTACATTCATCCAAAATACCAGAAGCTTAAAGACAAGGGCCCACTTGCTAACATAAATGAGTTCAGAGGCAGGCAGTCCATACCGTGGAAGACAGTACCCTCAACCCCGTCTTTGCTGGGTAGGCACCAGCCTTATTTCCTGCTAAGGTGTTGGTTTTCGAGCCACTAGAATAGAACTCCCACTTCGCTTAGCTGCATAAAAGCCAGCAAAGCTGCACCTTCTCAATAAACCTAGATTGCAGGCCCCAGGTAGAGAGTAGCTCCTCAGCAGAGCAGTATTTCTCTCCTTATCTGCCCTCAGACTGGCTAGCTCTCATTCGCAGGACTTCGCTAAAAGTGGCAAGAAGGAGACGGCAAACCAACACTGATTTCTTTTCCTGCCATTTCCTCTAAAGCTGGAGCTTGTGGTTTGCTCTCCCAGTTACAGCTGGCAACGGCTGAATCACATGCTCTACCAATGCATAACCAGGGCCATCCGCTTTCCAGTTAGTGAAATCTGAGTTCTAAATATTTGCCTTCCCACCTCCTCCACTCAGTCAATATCACACTTCAGACTGCGTCTCTTGGAGCAACCCCCTTCCAAGTATCAAATTCTCTGTCGCTTTGGATGAGGTTCAGCTGCATAAAACAGAAGCTAGAACACCCAAGGATTTACTCTTTCATGTGAAAGCAGTCCACAGTGAGGGAGGGCTGGAGGCTCCATGAAGTCATCAGAGATCTAGGTTCCTCCCACCAGTCTGCTCCAACATCCCTATAGCACGAAATTCCCTCGTGAAGCTGTCCTCGTGATACATGGTGATTGCTGGAAATCACATGAGCAAGTCTAAAGGCAAGGGATGCTGGAATATATGCTCTTTCCCCTGAGGACAGGCTGCCGGGAATAAATGCAGGGTTCTGTTATAAGGAGAAAAGCCAGGATGATATGTGAGGAGGCCACTAGCAGCCTAGACCACGATTTGTTAACATATAAGGCTCCCCCACCACAGCTCAGCCCATATTTTATTTACATTTGTAACCTTCCAGTGCCGAGCACAATGGCTCTCACAGCATGAGAAATCAACAAAACACGGGGGTGCCTTGGTGGCTCAGTCGGTTGCATCCGACTCCTGATTTTAGCTCAGGTCATGATTTCAGGTGGTGGAATCGACCCCCGCATCAGGCTCTGCGCTCAGCACAGGGTCTGCATGCGATTCTCTCTCTCTCTCTGTCAAATAAATAAATAAAAATCTTTTATTAAAAAAAAAAAGGAATCAATAAGTGTGTACTGAATACCCACTGAAATCCAGACTGAGGAAGTTTCATTAGGACCCTAACTTAGACTGAACCTCAAGGATAATTTCCATCTTATCACCATCCTTTTTTCAAAGATGTAGTTTCTTCTCCTCTACCCTCCTTAAACCAGCTTCAAGGATTTCCCTCAAGACCTTAGAGTCGCTTAGAGCCAAAGCATGCTCAAAGGCCTGCTGCTTATCTGCAGCCTGCAGGGCATCTTGGTCACTAAGCAGCGTAGAGTTCAGCTTAGACAATGCAGTGCTTTTATTCTGGAGTAAGCTCCTTAACGTTTTGACAGACTGGTACAAGTCGAGCAGCATCTGTGACACCAACAGAGTGCATAGTAGGCTGGGAAGATATGTGGTTGACATCACAGCACAGCTGGGCACATGGAGTCAGGCTACCCAAACTGCAAAGACAGGTAATCACAATTCAAAAGGACTTTGACCTTGTGCTAAAAGGAGCCAAATCCAGTCAAAAATATAATATTTATTGGAAATCCAGGTAAACCTTCCTCTGCACTAGTCAGGATGGTGTAGCCACGACTGAGTAGTATATATCAAAATGACTTAGGTCTTAGTCAATTTCCAACTCAATAAATCCAACATTGTGATGCAGTCACATGTGCTTTTAGGCTGTATCAATGGAAGCATTAAATCTAGAACACAGGAGATGATACTCCTACTCTACTCTGTACCAGTCAGGGTATGCATGGAATATTGTATCCAATTGTGGGGTTTCTAATCAGGAGGAGTGTGGAGGAACCCGAACTTGTGCAGAGGTCCGTAATCTGAACAGTAACAAGATTCACAACCATGTCATATAGAAACAGTTCAAGGAACTGCTGGTGTTTAGCCAGGTGAGAAGACTTGGAGACCATGACTTCTATCTTCAAATATTCAAAGAGCTGTCAAGTGACAAAGAGATTGATCTTTCTCTGGAAAATGCTAAGCCACAGAACCAGGACCAATGGATAGAATATCTAGGATAGATTTGGGCTCGTATCAGCAAGAAATTTCTGACAACCAGAACTGTATCTGGATGGAGCGCTATCTTGGAAGGTCATGAACTTGGCCACTGGGGGAATTAAAACCCAGGCTGGACAGCTTCCCAGAGGGGAGCAAAGGGTGGGCTCAAGGCCCAGATGATAGCTGGACTAAAATCTCAAGGGTCATTCCCTTCCTGAAACTCTGTGGCATCTGCTCTTTAGCAACTCCTTAACAGCCACATGGTAGGTAGTTATATGAATTAGTGGTTTATTGTTCACTTACCCATTCATTGTCTCCGTTGACTCTTGCAGCTCTTTGGAGTAGGCAGAGTAGATTACAGAGGATAAAATGTCATCCAGTTAAGCGTCCCAGTCAGAACTGACCCCAAGTCACTTGATACCTAGTTCACCCCTCCATGGGCAAGGTCACCATGAGAAACCTCCCTCTCGATCACAGATTAACAAGCAGGGAGACACCCGCACAGAGGACAGCTGAGTAGGAGCACACTGGACCCTGATGGCTCATCCAGTCTCCTCCAAGTGTTGCTTTCACTCTAAGATGTTCATTCCACAAAAACACTCACTCAAAAGGATACATGCACCCCTATGTTTATTGCAACATTATTTACAATAGCCAAACTATGGAAACAGCCCAAATGTCCATCAACTGATGAATGAATAGAGAAAAATAGTATATATATATATATATATATAGATAGATAGATAGATAGATAGATAGATATAATGAAATACTATTCAGACATAAAAAAGAATGAAATCTTGTTATTTGTAACGACATGAATGGAGCAAGAGGGTATAATACTAAGTGACGTCAGTCAGAGGAAGACAAATACCCTATGATTTCATTCATATGTGGCATTTAAGAAACAAAACAAATGAGCAAAGGGAAAAAATAGAGAGGGTGGGCAGAGAGAAACCAAGAAACAGACTCTTAACTTTAGAGAAATAATAATGGTTACCAAAGGGGAGGTGGGTGGGGGGATGGGTGAAATAGGTGAAGGGGATTAAGAATACATTTATCTTGGGGCACCTGGGTGGCTCAGTCGGTTGAGTGGCTGCCTTGGGCTCAGGTCACGATCCCAGGACCCTGCTCAGTGGGGAGTCTGCGTCTCCCTCTCCCTCTGCCCCTCCTCCCGCTCGTGCATGTATGCACTTCCTCTCTGTCAAATAAATAAATAAATATTTTTTAAAAAGAATATACTTATCTTAACGAGCACTGAGTAATGTATAGAATTATTGAGTCACAGTATTGTATATCTGAAATAATACTACACCGTATGTGAACTACACTGGAATTAAAATAAATTAAAAAAAAAATAAGTTCAGGGCGCCTGGGTGGCTCAGTTGGTTAAGCGACTGCCTTCGGCTCAGGTCATGATCCTGGAGTCCCTGGATCGAGTCCCGCATCGGGCTCCCTGCTCGGCAGGGAGTCTGCTTCTCCCTCTGACCCTCCCCCCTCTCATGTGCTTGCTCTCTCTCATTCTCTCTCTCTCTCAAATAAATAAATAAAAATCTTTAAAAAAAAAAAAAAATAAAAAAAAAAAATAAGTTCATTCCCTCCATTAGGGATCAAGGCTCTAGACAGATGTCAGCAAACTACAACCCGTGGGCCAAATCTGGCCTGCCACTTGTTTAGTAAATAAAGTTTTATTGCAACACAGCTTTGCCTACTCATTACATATGGTCTATGTCTGCTTTAAAGGCAGAGTTCCGCAGTTGCAACAGAGGGCATATGCCTTACAAAACCTAAAACTTTTGTTATCTGGTCCTTTACAAAAAAAAAAAAAAAAAGGTTGCTGACCCCTGCTCTAGGATATTAGTGTGGAATATGGATACTAGCTAATGTTCTCTATTGTAATGGGCAAGAAACATCAGAAAAATCCTGCAGGACTGGAAAACCCCATCCAGAAAGAAATTCCATTCACAACCATTTGCGAATGCAAGAGAAAGGGCCATAAGTCTTTTATAGACCAAAAGTTTTTATCTTCTGTCTGTTGGGTTTTGATATACCACCGCCCTAGGGAACAGCTATTTTGACTATTTAAAACACATATAATAAACCGATTGTTCCATCACTATGTCTATTTGTAATAAGCACAGACAACGCACTACAGCGTGGTTATGGAAAAAAAGCAACACAATTCTATGAATCAGTATTAGGCCCTAATTAGCCACTGAGCCCCGGCTGATAACAGCTTACCGTACCTTTCAGCCCAAAGAAAGCTCAGGTGGAAAAGAGAGAGAGAAAAAGAAGACAGAATAAATAGCTAATTATGATAAACTGGTTTCCTTGGTAACTGTTTATAACCGCAATGATGTTGCCATATTTTTAATGATAAACACAAAGGTTTGATGTGATATTATATAACGCATACTGTCTCAATGCTGGTTCTACTCTAGCAAAGGTGAAGCCGGATACAAATGTGAAATTTTGTGAGGCTAGGAAAATTAGAGAAGCTTTCTCTAACCCCCACCCCAAACATCTGTTGTTAGTCTATTCTCTGGGTACCAAAGAGCTCAAGAATATAGAAACAGATATTTACGGTGCTCAATGAATCCTACATGCCCATTCAGACCTATGGTTTGGGGAGGGAAATACAGTGGGAAATACAGTGAGTGATGCCAAAGGGATGGGCCGCTCCACAAAGCAGTCAGCCATCAGACTCAACCCTGAGACCAAATCGTCTTATGAGATTCATTCCCTACTTTCAGCTTTCAGGGATATCTGCCCCCAATTTGTGAGAATAACATTTTGCTGAAATATTTTAGTCCAGTGGCAAATCTTATAGATTCAATCACTAAGCCAGGGGTTGGCAATTATGGCCCATGGGCCAAATCCAGCCCATTGCCTGTTTTGGTAAACATAGTTGTATTGAAACACAGCCATATATAAATATGCATTTAAGTATTGCCTATGGTTGCTTTCTTGCTACAATAGTAGAGGTGAGCAGGTGTGGAAGAGACCATATGGCCCACAAAATCTAAAATATTTACTATCTGACCCTTTACTAAGTAAGTTTGTTGAGCCCCACACTAAACATCCATATTCTGAGCCACCTATGCTTTGTTTTCCTCTGCTATAGAGAACAGAAAGCAAAATACTGAACTTCAGCCTCCTCTATGGCTATGGGAGGCAGTGTGAAATTGTTCTGGCCAATGAGATGTAGGTAGAACTCCCCGGAGAGGCTTTCCCCACCCCCCCCACATCCCTCCTCCCTCCCGTAGAACGGGCAAGCCCATAAAAGGAAGAATTTTGCCCTTTGCCATTTTCACTTCTCCCCTCTGCCAAGGGCCTTCTGGCTGGAACACAGACACAACGCCTGGAGATGCAGCAGCTATCTTGCAACCATGAAGACAAAAGTCATCTCTAATGATGGTAAAGCTGGAAGACAGAAGGAGCCGGTCCTGGTTAACAGTCTTGAGTAGGTGCCCAGCACTGGATTATGTTCCAAGTACCTCCAGGCCCCTTGTTATGTGAGCAAAATTAACCTCGTCCTCATTTAGCCATGTTAGTACCATTTGCACCTACTCACAATTGGACTGAATCCTCACTGATCAAAGGGATATAAAGAAAGTTTTTAGGGGCGCCTGGTGGCTCAGTCAGAAGAGTATGTGACTCTTGATCTTGAGGGCATGAGTTCAAGCCCCACACTGGGTGTAGAGATTACTTGAATAAATAAGTAAGTTTAAAAAAAAAAAAAAAGAAAAGAAAAGAAGTTTTTAGGTGTTAGAACCTAACAAGCTGGCAGAGTGGGGGGCAAGAGAAAGGTGAGAGACAGATTAATTGTGCAGAGCCATGCCTCCGAGAGACTGGAAGTTCAGGGAATGAGTTGTCAGTCCCACAGGTGGGGCTGCTGGTATGTTTGGCCCAGTACTGTGATAACCTGGCTTGGAAGATGTTATGGGGCCAGTTACACCCATCAGGACTTAACTACTTATGTGATCTCCTCATTAGTCTTCAGACCACGTGTTCACCTATGGCCTGGCAATTGAGTGTAGCAGGAAAATGAGATTTTGGAACCAGAATGCTTAGGACCTATCACATCTAGCTGTGTGACTTTGGGTAAATTACTTAACTTCTCTGTGCCTCAGTTTCTTCATCTGTAAAAGGTAGATAACAGCAGCACTTCACCTAAGAGAGTTTCTGTGAAGAGTCCGTGAGTTAAAGTATTTACAACAGTGCCCAATATATTGTTGGGACAATACAAGCCATGGCTATTTTTCCAGTTACTATTGTTGTGTAACTGATTACCCCCAAGCTAAGCATCTTGAAATAAGCATTTCATTATGCCCCTGATGTTGGTGGGGCAAGACTTTGGACAAGGCCCAGGAAGGATGGGTTATTTCTGCTCCATGATGTCTGGGGTCTCTTCTAGGAAGACTCGAAGGCTGGGGGTAACTTGACAGCTGGAGGCCAGACTGGTCAGAAGCCTCATTCACTCCAACATCTGGTACCTGGGCTAGGATGACTCCACCTCCTAACTGAGGAGAGGCAAGCCTGTACCGTCGAAGGGCATGTGGGGTGGGAGACTCCTCGTGGCCATCTTTATTAACATGGTCTGCCATGGCTGTTAATACTCTTTCCGCTCCATAATGTTAGGAACTGGTTGATCTCCACTCCTGAACCCTGTTGTCGTTCCCATCCACATAGTGAAGAGCTTGGCTTGTAGAAACCGCTCTCCAGTGTTAGCTAAAAGCTCCTTGAGGACAGGATTGTGCTCTCCACCTCTACTGTATCTATGACAACATGTACAGAGCTCCTGCTGCATAAACAGAAAGTGCTTACATTTGTTCTTAAATTAGATAAGTGGCTGAATCGTATACCAATAAATACTGGCATAAAACCCCAATATCCTGTAACACTTGTGGGCTTGGTGGACATCGCCACTTGGCCACAAATCTTCAATCTCCCCTTCTTTCTTGGTAACAAAAGAAAGACAGATTTTATTCAGGGTGACTGAAAGATTGCATTTTCCATCCTCCCTTCTAGTTAAATATAGGCACATAACTAAGTTCCTGGTCAAGAAGATAAAAACCAAAGTGTTGTATGAGACAAGCACAAACACCGCTTAAAAAGAGCTGACTGAACTGAGAGTGTCTTCTTTTGCCCTCTCCCCTCTCCCTCCCACTTCCTGGAATGCAGATGAAATGGCTGGAATTCTAGCAGCCATCAAGTGATCTTGAGGATGGAAATGAATGCAAAAAGCAGAAAGCCTGACTACAAGATGACTTTGTTGGTGCTGGCATGCTGCCTACTTAAGATAAGCCTCTAAAGTTGTTTAAGCCACTGGTCAAGTCTCCTATTGCTAACCAAATGAAATTCCTCCTATACCACACGCTGAGCCTCTAAGAGGAATTATATAATCACTTCTTCCTCTGAAGTTCCTGCAGATGTGGTACCTTTCCTCTCATGTTTACCACATAGTCCCTGGCACTACTGTACACATGTTTAATCCCCCTAGTATATCATGATTGCCAAAGGATGTGACCTATCCTACCTATCTTGGGGTCTAGACACAGTACTAGCACAGTGCCATGTACTTACTTATGACTTGAATGAAATTAATATTGAATGAAATTAATATTGATCTTTTTATTAAGTATAAAACTGTAAAGGTATTTTACTGGATTTGTTGATGGTATCCTTTGTGCCATTGTCTGGTCCCCTTTGGGTCCTAAACATGGAGATAATAACACATCATCTCAGTCACTAAAGGGAGGAGAACCTGAAGACTCCATTTATGCTAAACTCCTAATTGCAAAGTTAACTATAGTATACTGTGGTAGCTTTGAGTTATGCTGATTAGCACTTTTTCATCACATTCTTCTTTGTGTGATGTGGGGAGACTTCCTCCCCCTCCTATACAACCTGGTGGGGCTGTGAATCACAGGGAGCCCCCAGCCCTTAACCGTATCTGCCATATCCCATGAAGAAGGGGGGACACACAGCCCTGGCCTGGCCCAATCTGACTACCACATCCCCCTGCATACAGTGACCAACCAGAATCCTTCCAAGAATTTTCCAAACTGGAGGTGAGGGCTGCTCTCTCCCTTGATTGAAAGCTATATGACTGTGAACTCAGGACTGTTGGTTACCACCTTCTGAAATGCATGGAGGAAGCCAGGCTGCAGTAAGAAAGGGACAGAGCCCCAGAGCAGCTGAGGCAGCGACGTCATAGATGTCCCGAGGGGTGGGGGGCAATGTTGAGTCATGGTCCTTGAGGCCAGGCCCCAGCCGTGTGGCCTTTAATTCTACAGGCTACCCTAATGTCCTTCTGTGCATGGGAAACACACTGCATTCCCTTTGCGGTTAAGCTGGTTTGAATTGGGTTTCTGTCACCTGAAAGTGATAAAGCTCTAACTAATCGAAATTAAACCACTTCCATGTCTGGAGGTCTGTAAAAAGAGGGCTAAGGCTACTTATCCTGGCTGTTTTGTGTCTTCGTTGCTTGAAGACAGGGTGCTGAACTGACTGGCATGTTCACGTCTCACTCTGACAGGTGCAATGCTAGAAAAGGATTTTAAAATCTCGATGGGAGTCGGTGTGCCTGGGCCCATCCTACAGCTGGAGATATGAAGACATCAGGAAGCTCTAGGGTGACATAGTAAAGAAAGAATGCAAAATTTCTTTTAACTCTCCATGATCTTCTTCCAAGTGTGGCATAGACTCCCGGCTGCCATATTCCAGTGAGTGTTAGAAACCTTTGCATCTCCATCCTCTCCTTTGCTGTACCACTTCCTCTCCCTCTGGACAAATGAACACATTCCCGTTCTCAAACTTGATATCTCTCTGACTCAGGCCCGGTACCTTGGCATACAACAAGCCGGAGGTGAAGGTTTTACACAAAAGGGGTTTTAAAAAAAAGCTTTGAAAATAATTTACCATCTGTCAGTCACTTTGGTACAAGTCGCAAACACACAGCCCTGAATGTGTATGCACACACATATACACACATATGCACACACAAACAGAAGCACTCATGTACACAGACACACTGTAGAGGGCAATCCACCACCATCCACAACCAAAGCCTGCCCTGTAACAGACACATTCATGAAAGCTTTTTTTTTAAGCAAGAGTAACAGCGGTGGCAGAGAAAATGCCCTCTTTCTCCTGGAGCTGTGTCTTCGTAGAAGTTGGGGGTATATCTCTGTGTGTGGCTGAACAGTAATAAGAACAACCACGAATATGAATCACAACCACAGAGTAGCTCACTAGTATGTCAAGTGCTGTACTCCATCTCACCAGCACCCCTGAAAGTCCCGGCCAGGTGGGAGGCGGGGGTAGGGGGTGGACAGCGGCACACCAGAACAAGCCAAGTTGTTTCTGGACTCCAGCCTGAATCCTGACCTAGCTCACTCTTCTCCCTTACTTGCTCTTACCCACAAACGGAGCCAACCTTGGTGTGGCCCACCTGAACGTTGGCAAAGTAATGCAAAGTGCAAGCTTGACAGGTGTAAGTGAACGGCCCTTTCTTTGGTCCCCACCACATCAATAGGCTGGACCAGAGGTGGGCCTCATGGGAGGACCACTGTGGTCAGCCTGGAAGCCAGAGGCCCACCTTCTAGCTGCAGCCCAGCCCCCTGCTGGTTGTCAGACCTTGGGTGCATCCCCTGGCTGCTGCAGGGGTGATGGACCAGTCCAGCTCTAAGATGTTTTCTACTTCCAGTATTTTGTGATTCCATTAGCCACAGACCCCATCACAAATTTACTAGTCATTCCAGCATTTTCCTCTTTCCTTACCCCTTCCCAGCATATATGGAGGGCCCAGAAGCCAGTGGGACTGGACCCTGGGATAAGGGTTCTGAAGAAACCTGTCAGGAGGGAGACCTATATGCGGAAAGCATTCAGGAACCAGCAAGAAAAGGCATCTATCTCCAACAAGGGTTCCAAGCAGGCTCAGGGGCTCTGCTTTGGGACAGTGGTTTCCTAAGAATCACCTGGGAAGCTTATTTAAATATGTGTACTCTGGAGCCCACTGGGTCTGAGACTAAGAAATCTTCATTTATTCGTTTAGAAAAGGCTAAGTTACAAAATTATTATTATTTATACATTTTTTTTTAAGACACAGCCTTGGTAGCTTTTTTTTTTTTTAAGATTTTATTTATTTATTTGAGAGAGAGAGAGAGAATGAGAGAGAGAGAGCACATGAGAGGGGGGAGGGTCAGAGGGAGAAGCAGACTCCCTGCTGAGCAGGGAGCCCGATGCGGGACTTGATCCCGGGACTCCAGGGTCATGACCTGAGCCGAAGGCAGTCGCTTAACCAACTGAGCCACCCAGGCATCCTATTTATACCTTTTTATTAACCGGATGCAGGTCTTGTGGTTGTTTTCTTCCCTTCTTTTCCCCCTAGCCCTCTGCCCACACCCTGTGCCATTTTAAACAGTTATACCAGAAACACTTGAAGTAGATGCTCCACAGGCTGAGAAGCTCTGGAGGGAGCCCCTGGTCCTGGCCTCTGCTTTCTGCCCATCCTTGTCCTGTTGCCCACAGCAGCCCTGGTGGCCACAGGCAGAGTGACCAACAACCACAGGCAAAGGAAATGGTTAAGGCCCCATACCCAGGTCCAAGAATCAAGATGGCATGGGTCACAGGTGGATGCAGAGAACAGCTCCATTCCTACAGACAAGTGCTGAGAACCTCTACCCTGAACAGGCTCAGAGTCAACATACAGGGAGTTCCTGAATGCAGGCCAGCCCAGGTTGAGTCGATGAACATGGGCGAAGCAGCTCCTGGTGCAGTAAGGAAGCAGGAGAACAAAGCAGATGTGATCATGGTGGCATCTGAAGGAAGGTCTTACCTGGGTCACTGAAGGAAACTAGTGACCTTTGAAAGTTCCTTCCAACCCCGAAGACCTATGATGCTGAACAAACCAGCCTATGTTAATAATATAGAACATGAAAACATCCAGAGTATCCACAGAGGCCTATAATAACTCCCAGAATACCTTGCCTGCCCCTTGTGTACCTTGCATCACTCTTACTGCTGATGAATTGCCAGTGGTCTGGCTTCTCCACTGGACTGCAAGCTCTAAGAGGTCAGGAACCGGGTCAGTGGCAGGTCTATCCCCAGCGCCTGGCCTGGTGTCCAGTACATAATAAGGGCTGATGTGTATTGAGTACTGTGTCCTGGCCCTGTTCTAAATGTTTTACTCACATCATCTCATTTAATTCTCCTAACAACCTTCTGAGAGAGGTACCGCTACAATACCTATTTTACCAATCGGGAAACTGAGGCAGAAGACAGTTAGAGGGTCACAGAGAAGAGAGCCCAGGGTCACACAAGTAGCAAGTGGCAGAGCCAGGAATGGCCCGGGAAGCTCGGCTCTCAAGGCCTCTGCTCCTAAATACTAAGCCATGTAGGTGCTAACATATTTGTTGGATTGAAAACATTTCTGAAGTACTTCTGCTGAGTTTAACTGAGAGTTATATAGGATATCACCCACTATTTAAAAACAGAAAAGTTGAGCCAAGTACAAAATAAGCTAATACCCTGTGTTTTCTGCAAGAGACAAGTTTAATTAGAGTTTAGGGAATTAAAGCTTTCATGGTCTCTAAAAAAATACAATGCATTCATTTATGCAAATCTACTCCAGAGCATGATTTTTGTAAAATGCTATGTAACTTGCTTCTCACAAAAAGTGAGTTAATGAGTCTCCCTGAGGAGGGAGTATCTCAGATTTACGGGTATTCCCATCAGTTGCCCCGTGCCTGTGGTAGTTGGTAGACCCTGATTTAGAGCCAATGGTTCTAAGCAGTCACCCCAGCTCCCAGCACTGTGCCTCGAGAGGGGCTGGTGTGGTGAAAAGGGGCCCTGCCTGCTGGTTCTGAAAATGAGGCCCCCCCATATATCCTACCCAGCCCCCTCCACCAAGCCCCTCTGCCACAACCTTCTGACTTCCTTTTCTCTACAATTTTGCCCACACTGTTCATTTCAGCCCAAAGTAACTCATCAGAATTAAAAGATCTGCTAGGGGAAGAAGAGACACGGTGATTTTCCCAGGCCAGGTCAAGTGAAGAGCTGTGAAGTTTCAGTGAGTTCATGCACACAAAAGGATGGTAATTCCTAAGCCCTGCATGAGTGCAGGGGGTTGTTGCTCTCGTCTCCCACCAGCACTCAAACTAGGGTGGACAACAGCAGCAAGGCTGCCGAGCAGCCCTGGCACCGGGTAAAGCTAAGCTTCCTACCCACGACCACCTTTGATCCTTCCGACAAGCAATTACAGTAGGTCCTATTAGCTTCTATTCTAAGGTGAAGAACTGAGGTTCAGAGGAGTTCATCAATGGGCCCAAGTCAGGAACGGGAACAGCTCTTCACCAACGTGCTAGACTGCGTCCCCAGATTGTTGAAAAGGTAGACACGCCAGGACATGGTGGGAGATCTGTTGGCCCAAGAGAGGCAGGATCCTGGCTCTGAGGGACCCTGAGTAGCAACTGAAAAGAGGCGTTCTTAAATGGCCTTCTAAACTTTATATACATATTATAGATAACAATGTTATATATATGTATGCTTGTGTACATAGGAAAAAAAAAAACAGAAGGAGGAAGTACACCAATGTGTTAAACACCGTTACCTCTGAGTGGTAGGATAATACATAATTTTATTTTCCTTTTGCCTTGACTATCTTCCAAGTTTTCTACATTGAATACATATTACTCTTACAATCTGAAAATAAAGGTGTTTTTAAAACCCATTCCAACTCTTCAATTAATTCAGTTGTCCTTTCCTGGATCTTCTCCAGCTCCATTATGTCATTCTTAAGAAGCAATAGCCAATATGGCACAGGGTTTTCCAGGTGTCTACTTTTAGGAAATCTGATTTCTAACTCTGAGAGGCCGTGTGCTCGCACTCTCTCTCTCTCTCTCTCTATGTCACACACACACACACACACACACACACACAGCCACATCTGCGCCAGAAGTATCTGCCCTATTTACCACGACCCTTACCTGCTCTTTTGCTGATAAAAGAGAATGCTCTATTTGTACCCAGACCCAAATCTCACAAGCCCACCTAGCTGTCCATGTATATGATGAAAAGAAACAACAAGGTCAGTTCTGATTGCAAAGCTGTAAGACTGCTCTCTGATTTACTTTCTACCCACATGTGATCTTAGAGATGTAGGGCTTTAATTAGGGAATGGGAGAAAGGGGGATGGGGATGGGGAGAGGGAGTGGAAATGGGGGGGGAACGAAGGAAAAGACCTTTCTGAGTCATAATGCCATATCCGAGGTTACTACAGGGGAACAGACTTCAGGATCGAGGTATTAGCCAGGCAGAATGAAGTAATATGCCATCCCATAATTTTTCTAGAGGTCTAAATCCACACCTCCTAAGTTGCCCAGTTCCCAAATCCCTGGGACTTATGAGAGCACTCAGACCACTCTGGTCAGCCAGGAGTTGGGTGAGGATTTGGGGAAGGGCGGGGTAGAGAGTCATAACCTTCAATATGAAAACAGTCCAGCAATCAACATAAATGTTTATATTTCCCATGGTGAGATTCTCTGTCTCTGGGAACAGAAATGTGAATACTAGCATTTCATCACATGCTCATGGCACTGTCCAGTCTGACCATTACTGCCAGGTCCAATAGCACCTTCAACTCTCATCAACTTTGCTATAAAGGACCGGAGGCCTGTTTTCCAATTTTATTTTTGAGATACTGAAGTACCAGATTGTTTTGTTTCCCATGTGGTCTGTGCTTTTGTGATTGGAAGGTTTTCAGTTCTACAAATTTGGGTTCAAACAAGAAATGACTGTGAATTACCTGGAGGACCCCCGTCCTGTGTTTGGGAACTATATGCCAATCTACAATCCTCCTGAGGATCTGATGAACCTCAGCATTAGACTTCGTTGTTTCTTCTACTTGCCGCAATGATTGCAACCCAGCAAAGTGTTTTCCAGAAACCTGGAGAACCTGGGGTGGGGGGGAAGCAGGCTTGTCATAGAAGTATCTTGACAAGGCCAAGTATCATAGAGCCTAAATCCACGCCACCACTCCTTGCCTCCCGGGATCACCCCAGCAGTCATGGGGGACCCTCCTACAGGTCAGCCAGGTGGTGGCCAATGGCATGGGCAGAGGGCTAGGGGGAAAAGAAGGGAAGAAAACAACCATAAGACCTGCATCTGGTTAATAAAAATGTATAAATAATAATTTTGAAACCTAGCCTTTTCTAAACGAGTAGAAGATTTGTTAGAAGAGAGTAATGAATACAATGGATAGTTGCCAAAGAAAGCCAAGGTACACTTCAATCCTGAAGTGGAAGAGAGAATCCCAGAACGGAACACCAGTGTGCGGTGGTGTGAAGGCTAGCTTTCCTTGCAGCCCATTCCCTCATTCATTCCATTCAAGGAGCACTTACTAAACACTTATGCTGTGCCAGAAATTGTGCTGAGTGGTTCAAAGATATTATCTCCCTTCGTCCCTTGACAAGCCTGCCTGATGGGACTTACTGTCACATAGAGGAGAGAGAGAAGCAAGGAGCGACAGCTTTTCCACCTGCTCAGAATGATGGTGCAGCTTGGCCAAGAGAGAGCTGGTTCTCGCTGCACCAGTTTGGAATCCTTCAGCTGCAAGTTGCAGGAATACCAACTCCTCTTGCCTTAAACAATACAGGCATTTATTACTTCTCACAGCAGAACATCCCAGCCCTGTGTTCTTTACATTTCTCTTCTGCCACCCACGGTGTTGGCATCACCCTCAAGGTGACAGAAAAACAGCTGCCCTTCCAGACAGGTCTTCTTCTAAGAGCAAGGACAACGTCTGTGGAAGCACCTTTGGAAGACGTCTCCCTGTTGTGTCTCAGGCCAGAATCAGGTCACGTGTGCTCTCCAAGACCAGTCCCTGGCAAGGGGAACCACAGCAACCAGGCAGAGGAAGAAGGAGAGGAAGAGTCAGACAGAGGGTGTTGCTCATCACACCGTCTGACCTGTTTTCACCTGGAACCAGTTGTTCCGGGCTGTAGGTTGATCCCCGGAACCACCTCTGAAATCAAATGGGATGCTTTAGAAAATGGAGGGCTCTGGGGCTTTTCCTCAGAACTACTGAATCAGAATCTCTTGGGCCCAGAAATGGATATTTTAACAAGCTCCCCAGTTTATTCTCCTGTTCAGTGACTCTGAGAGTACTAAAATCCCCCCATTCACCCTCAGACCCTATCAGGAGATGACTCAGCTCTTCAGTGTGGTCTGGGTCCTTCATGAGCTGCTCCCACCTTCCCTTCTCATTCGCCCAACCTCGCTCAGCCACGCTGACCCCCTAGAACATGCCAACCACACGCGTACCTCGGGGCCTTTGCATGTAGGTTCCTGAGGTAGGCCGAGTAACAGCTCCCAAAAGATGTGCATGTTCTCTCTCCATAACCTGTGAATATGTGAAGGGGCTTGGCCGCTGTGATTAAGTCATGTTTGCCTTCATTCCTCTCTCATTTCTTACCCACTACAGGACCCATAAAGTTTCCTCTACTCCTTTATTTTTCTTCTGCTGCTTTTTGAAAGCTAAACGTGTATCTATTACCCTAATTACCCATACAGTTGAATATACATACCTAACTATACAGTTTCCTACTTCTCAAGTTGTTCAATGTCTCAAATCTCCTCCAACATCAAGCAAGAATTGTTTATCTGCTGAGAACTGATAACCTTAATTGTTCTTGTTGCACTTTTAGTTAAATGGAAAAAAAGTTTTTACAATAATTAATCTTATTACCAATGGATACTAATTTCATTTTTCACCCCTTTTTTTTGCATGTAACTTTTTCTCTCTGGGATCACTTTTCTTCTTTTGAAGTACATCTTTTATTAATTTACCTGGAAACGTCTTGGGGATTAGTTCTCTTGGTTTTTGTATGTGTGAAATGGTCTATGTATCACCTTGAATCTTAAATATTAGGGTTTTTTTTTTCAGCTATGGAATCTGGGTTAATGCCTCTTGTCACTCAACATTTGAAGACATTATTTCTTTCTTCATATTTATTGTTAGTTATGAGACATTTATAGTAAGTGTATTTGTCACCCTTGACTTCCACTACTGGAAATAGGGGACTGAATAATTCAGATCAAGACAAAATTTCCTGTAAGAAGTTTGTAGGTCAGCTCTGCTGTTTGTAAAATCATACTATAGGTAGGCGTATGCATGGAGACTTTTCACATAAAAGGTATGATTCATACCTACTGTATTGTCAATTGTTTTTTTTTCCCACCTGGAAACTGTGTAACAGGCATTATGCTATGTCAGTACAAGTAAATTCAACTTCCTATGGCAAAAAAAAAAACTTTAAGTAAATCTGCTTGAATAAAAGAAAAATCTTATACCTTCACAACCTTCTGTTCCATTACTCAGAGATAACAAATTCTATTTTCTGTCTTTTGAATCATTTTCTTATACTTCTGTATTATGACTTAGGAACTTGAAGATATCAATTGACTCTCCTCTATTAACAACGACAAAATCTAACTCTCTAATACTACCCCTTCCCAGAGTTTTACAGGTTACATTTTTTCATTGCTTAATCGGTTACCTTTTATAATGCTGGATACCCAATATTAAGCCTTCTTTGTCTTATATACAGGTTAATTATAAAAACTGAGAAACCAATAAGTATGAGTTCTGTGTCTAGCTATGGCACATTAGCTTGTAACAGATCAGCCCTCCTGCCAAGAATAACTAAAAAGCTGGATTTTAAAAATGCATTTGCTAAATGTAATGTAATATTCTAGATTGGATCCAGTAATTTTTTTTAAAAGACCATTAATAGAAAAATTGGTAAAATTAGAATAAAGTCTGAAATTTGTTAACAGCAATGTACCAATGTTTGTTCCTTAGTTTTGGCAAGTATACCACGGTAATGTAAGATGTTACATACAGGGGAAGCTGGGTGAAAGATATATGGAAACTTTCTATACTATTTTTGCAACTTTACTGTAAACCTAAAATTATTCCACAATAAAAAATTTATTAAAGAAAAAAATTTTTGAAGGCACTGGAAAGCTGCCAAGACAGGAGGATTTCAGAAAGCCAAGATATCAAAGAGAAGTACAGAAGAAAGTCAGCTATCCATGTAGTTTTTAGCCTCAAGGCATTTGCCAGCTCTTAAAGCTTCAGATAAGACACCATGAAGCAGAGTATCAGAGAAGCAGAACAGAAGGTGGGAGCCCCAAGTCTGAGAGCTAAGCAGACTTCTAGGCAATCTCACATAACCAGAAGAATGAAAATTGGAGTTTAGGACCCATCAATACAGAGTAAGCCTGGAAAATCCCAGTCATTCCATAAAAGGACAATTCCCTAGAAGTAAAGGCAAACCAAAATAGATCAGTCTTTACCAAGACTTAAGCCAGATTCAAATAAGTTTAATTCTTGTCTGGATTCAGGTGCAATGCCTGCCATCTCAAAAAAAAAAAAAAATCATCCAGAGCTTCAGATCACCTATACAATTTTTATTTCACAACACCCATAATAAAAAAAATACTTAGTATAATAACAGGCAAGCCCAAATGACCAAAACAGGAAAAAACAATAAAAACAAACCCATCAAAACAATGAGAAGACAAGCAATGGACTAGGAGAATTATTTGCAAAAGACATGTCTGAAAAAGGATTGTTACCCAAAATATATAAAGAACTCTTAAAACTCAACAGTAAGAAAACAAACAATACAATTTAAAAATGGGCCAAAGATCTTAACAGGCACTTTGCCAAGGAAGATACACAGATGGCAAATAAGCATATGAAAGATCAATCATGTTATCAGGGAATTACAAATTAAAACAACAAAGGAGATACCATTATATACCTATTAGAATGGCTAAAATCCAAAACACTGACAACACCAAATGCTGGAAAGGATGTGGAACAACAGGAATGCCTTCATTGCTGATGGGAATGCAAATGGTACAGACTCTTTGGAAGACAGTTTGACAGTTTCTCACATAATTCAATATACTCTTACCATATGCTCCAGCAATCATGTTCTTTGGTATTTACTCAAAAAAGCTGAAAACTGGGCACCTGGGTGGCTCAGTCAGTTAAGCATCTGCCTTTGGCTCAGGTCATGATCTTGGAGTCCCAGGATGGAGTCCTGCATCTGGCTCCCTGATCAGTGGGGAGTCTGCTTCTCCCTCTGCCCTTCACCCCACTCTCTCTCATTCTCTCTCTCAAATAAATGGATAAAATCTTTTTTTAAAAATGGTGAAAACTGGGGTACCTGGCTGGCTCAGTTGGTAGAGCATATGACTCTTGATCTCAGGGTCCTGAGTTTAAGCCCCATGTTGGATGTGGAGCTTACTTTAAAAAGAAGAAGGAGAAGAAGAAGAAGAAGCAGCTTAAAACTTATGTCAACACAAAAACCTGCAGATGGATTTACAGCAGCTTTATTCACAATTGCCAAAACTTGGAAGCAGCCAAGATGTCCTTCAGTAGGTGAATGGATAAATAAACTGTGGTACATTCATACAATGGAATATTATTCAGCACTAAAAAGAAATGAGCTATCAAGCCATGCAAGGACAGGGAAGAAACTTTAAGTGAAAGAAGCCAACCTGAAAAAGCTACATAATGTATGGTTTCGATTATATGATATTCTGGAAAAGGCAAAACTGTGGAAACAGGAAAAAGATCAGTGGTTTGCAGGGAGGGAGGGATGAATAGGTGGGCAGTGAAACTCTTCTGTATACTACAGTGGTGGATACATATCATAAACATTTGTCAAAACACATAGATTGAACAACACCAAGAATAAACCCTAATGTAAACTATGGACTTTGGGTGATAAATACATGTCAATGTTGGTTCATTGGATGTAACAAATTTACCACTGTGGTGTCAGATGTTGATGATAGGAGAGTCTGTGGGTATTGGTGAGGGAAAATGGTATTATGAGAAAGCTCAGGGCTCTTCAACCAATTTTGCTGTGCATCTTTAAAAAATGAAGTCTATAAACAAGAAAACAAACACAAAAACAGACCCAAAGGAATACTGGAGTTTCAGATAAGAACTTTGAAATAACTATTATTACTATGCTCAATAAAGTAGAAGAAAAGATTGATAATTTCAGCTTTAGGATGCTGGTGGTAAGATTTGCATTTTCTTAATTCATTCCATTTTTTTTTAAAGATTTTATTTATTTATTTATTTATTTATTTATTTATTTATTTATTTGACAGAGAGAGACACAGGGAGAGAGGGAACACAAGCAGGGGGAGTGGGAGAGGGTAAAGCAGGCTTCCCACTGAGCAGGGAGCCTGATGCAGGGCTCAATCCCAGGATCCTGGGATCATGACCTGAGCCAAAGGCAGACGCTTAACAACTGAGCCACCCAGATGCCCCAATTCATTCAATTATTTAACAAATGTTGAATGTCTACTATGTGCTAAACATTTTGATTGGTACAGGGAATAAAACAGTGAATGTAATAAATCTCCCTTCCCTCGTGGAGCTTACATTCTAATGGGAGTAAAAAAACAAACAAAAAGCAAATAAGAAGATAAATGATAAGGAATGTTAAAAGATGCTATGTGCTATGAGAAACAACTATTAATAGAAATATTCAAAATCATGCCAGATTTGGGGCCATGATTCCTGGTATAGTTTTTGTTTTTCCTGAAATTCCTAAATTTGTCTTTTTCTTATAATTAAAAGAACTACATATTTTAAAAATAATTTCTGTACGATGTTGAGAGCTCACAATCATACTACTTACTGAAATCCACTTTTTCTTTTTTTTTTTTTTTTAAGATTTTATTTATTTATTTGAGAGAGAGAATGAGAGAGAGCACATGAGAGGGGGGAGGGTCAGAGGGAGAAGCAGACTCCCTGCGAAGCAGGGAGCCCGATGCGGGACTCGATCCAGGGACTCCAGGATCATGACCTGAGCTGAAGGCAGTCGCTTAACCAACTGAGCCACCCAGTCGCCCAAATCCACTTTTTCTTATAGTCTTCTTGGAGTTATCAGACATCCTGTTCTAATTTGGCCCAGTTGGTTTTTGGCCTGCTGTATAGCTGTTAGACTGGGATTTCTTTTTAATGCTCTGAGTGTTAGAGCCTGTTTTTTCCCCCTTCTTCAATTATTTTCTTATTTTATTGGTCTACATGCTCAGATTTTATATGTTTTGTTTTGCTTTGTTTTGTATGGAAAGCGGTAAGGGAGATAAAATTTCTGAGTCCTTCCATCTCTAAAGTGTCCTTAGACCTCATTTGAATGATAGTTTGGCTGGGTATATAAATCTAGGTTCAAAATCATTTTCCCTTAGAAGTTGAAAGGTATGGTTCCATTCTCTTCCAGCAACCACTGCAGCTGATGAGAATCAAATAGAAATCTGATTCTCTTTCTTTAATTGATAAGCTTCCCTCCAGAAGCTTTTTTTTTTTAATTTAAAGATTTTTATTTATTTATTTGACAGAGAGAAACACAGCGAGAGAGGGAGCACAAGCAGGGGGAGCGGGAGAGGGGGAAGCAGGCTTCCAGCTGAGCAGGGAGCCCGATGCGGGGCTCGATCCCAGGACCCTGGGATCATGACCTGAGCCGAAGGCAGACGCTTAACGACTGAGCCACCCAGGTGCCCCTCCCTCCAGAAGCTTTTAGAATTTTCTCTTTATCCTTATGTTCTGAAATTTGATGAACAAATACCTAGGCATGGGTATTTTCTATTCATTTGCTGACAGCTAACTGTAATAATAATTTTTAAAAATGTTACCTTTCCTGCACTTTGGGAAATCTGATTATTTCCTTTTCTTCATTTGTCTGTTGTCTCTTTCTAGAACTTTTAATGGATGGGACTATATCTCTTTGATCTTTCCTATCTCTAAACTTTTCCTTTGTATCTTATAACTTTTTGTCTTTTGCTCCACAAGCAGGGAGATTATTTTCAGTGTTGTCCTCCAGGACTTTTATTGAAATGCTTATTTCAGTATCCACATGTTTTAATTCCAAAAAATTCTTTCTTGTTTTTTGATTTCTCTCTCTTTTTTAGAGCAGCAGTTATTTTATAAATGCAATATTGTCTTGGATCCTTCTAAGGATACTAACTAAAATAATTTAAGTCCCCATCTGTACTCTAAAGTATCTCTGTTTTCTCTGGGATTAACTCTATTAGTTGACTTTACTGTTTTGTGCTTTACATTTTCTGCCTGGAATGTCTAGAGATAATCTAGTGTCTATTATGAATAAAGGATTTATTTATATTTGTGAATAAAGGTTGATTAATATAAGTAGATGGTAAAACTTTTCTCTGCCATTGTGTAAGTGGTTTTCCCAATATGCCTCTCCTCTGGATAAAAAGACTGACTTTAAGCTGTGAATATATGGGAAGGCTGACAATTGACTGGCTTTACATTAGGGTGCGTGTGTGGGATCAGAGAGACAGGCTGATGCCCAACATATGCCAAGCTAAGAAAGCCTTCACTCTGAGGTACCAAAAGTCTCACTAAATAGTCTTCACCCATTCCAGACATACCATTCATGTTTCTTTAAAGAATAAGTCTCTATGTACCAAATACTACTGCTGCTTATCACTCCCCAAAAGGAAGATCTGATTTGCTTAAAAGAGTTAAAAGCAATTCATATCTAAATCTGGTCAATACGTGAGATTATAAAACTTCTCCAGTAAAAAATGATGTGTGATTTCCAAGTAATCAGCAGAACCCAACAGGTAGGGATGGTACCAGTCAGACTTTGGGCAGTGGAAGCAATGTCAAGTCAAGTGTCTGTCTTCCCTTTGAACTTTGAACAGGCAACATTCTTCTGGTGGGTCAGGTGGAATCAGACTCATCCCTCACATCCACACCCTACACAGAAGGAAAGACCACCTGGTGGGAAATTGAGTTGCAAATAATGAAAGATAGTGGGAAATGGGGAGTATTGGAGAGACTCTGACTTGCCAAGAGAAGGGTCAAACAGAGAAATAAATATTTGCTGACATTTGGGCTAAGAGGTAAACTTTAATAGGATAGAATATTTATAGTGTGCTGGCACTGACCTAACCATGCTACCTGCACTATCTCATGTAATACTTACAATAGCTCCATGCAGTAAATATGATGACTGGCATCATCTTGCATTTAAAGAGAAACAATATATCATAGAGACAAAGAATTTAGGCTGTAGAGCCAAGTGTTGGGACTGAAATCCAAGTTCCTCCACTTCCTGGCTATGTCACCTGGAACAAGTTACTTAGTATCTCTGTGCCTCGCTTTTCTCACATATAAAGTGAGGACAATAATGGGATGTACTTTGTGAGATTGTTATGAAGATTAAATTAATTAATACATGTAAAACATTGCCTTCAAAATACTAACTCACCAATAAATGCTAGTATTTGTATTATTATTAGAGAAGCTAAGTAGTTTGCTAGTGGTGGAGCCAAGATATTAATGCTCAGACTTCTCAATCTGCTCTTACCAACCACTCTATGCAGCCCCTCCTTTGTAGTATAGTAAATGCCCACATGGTGAAATACCAGAAGTGTCCAGAAGTGCTCCTACTCAAACATTTCATTAATTACCTGTTGACTGGGCATTCTACAGGGCAGTAGCTAGAGACTTTGCTTCCTGTTAAAATATACATACATTACCAGGCCCTCTCAACACTTTAACATTTTGGCTTTAAGTCATCAGTCAGTCACAATTGAGTGTGAATGAGCTCCAGACCCTTTCACGATAGCAGTTCTTAATTTGGAGGGTAGTACAGGCAGTTTGATGGATATCTGAGAGCCCTGAAGATGAAGGGGACATGCTGAGGGAACAAAAGGCACAGAGAGCAATGATCAGGAGCTTCAAAGGCAAACTTCAACCAGTTACACAAGATGGCATTTAACAGTTTTAAATTTGCTCTCCATTATGGCTCTGGGAGACAGGGATTACTATCATCCCCATTTGACATAATGAGGAAATTGAGGCTGAGAGGCACAGAGTGACTTCTCTGAAGTGGTACAACTGATGACTGGCAGGGCTGGGACTGAAGGCCAGGTCTTCTTGGCCCGCACCTTGACTCTGTCCATGGTTCTGACCTGCCCCTCTCCAGCCACTGCATAATTTGGCCCTGGTTTATTCTTACCTGCAACCACTCAGGTGAAGTCAGGCAGGGCTGACCAGCCCTCACATCCCACACTTCTGTCCAGTCACTGGAAGCTCCCCCAGCGGGCCCAGATTTGTCAAAAGAGAGGAAAGAAACAGAAAGGTCATTGTTTCCAACCATTTGCAAGAATATATGAGTTAAAAATGGAAGATTTGTCATTTGCATGGTGAAGGGAGGGGGGGGAAGAGGAAGCATTGTTAGGTGTTGGTAATGTAAAAACATAAGTATGCTGTTATTTATGTAATTAGTTATTGCTTTCATTATGGGTGCAGTCTTAATGGTTATAGTATTTATGTATAATTACCTTAATATTCACTGAAATTTCCAAGTAGCTCCCTAATTAACTGTCTCAAATATATAATTACATTGCATCTTTACGCAAGACTTGCCTAATTAATGTAGTTACACCACTTCTTTTGTGAATGTGCATTATTAAATGCTCTTTGCATCATTCTTCTGACTTCTTGTAATTCACGCTTTACAAAAATTAAGACCCCGAATTAGAAACCTTCACAGGCAGCCTAATCCCGCAGCAAAGCAGAAGCTCATAGCAACTCTGGAAAAAACAAGGACTTGCTAAGCCTCATTATGAGTTTCTCATTATACAACCTGCCTACTTGGAGGTCAGAGGAGCCCGGGGTAGCCAGGCTCATTAGAACAGGCAGCCTCAGAGTGAGGCCCTCAGGTCCCAGCTTTCTTTGTCTAACTCAGGCTGTTGCCCTTGGGGTTAACCTTCCCTCAACAGGAAAGGCCACCATGTGTCCTGAGACTTCTGCATGACAGAGGGCTGAGCATTAGCCCTCCATGCTCTTCCAGCTAGCACGTCTGAGGCAACCTCTCCTAAGTCTTGCTTTCCTAATCTGTAAAATAGGTACACTGACAAACGCCTGTCTCCTCGGAAAAGGTTCTATAAGAATTAAAAGAAGTTATAAACAGGAAAGAGATTTAAAGTACATAATGAATGTGTTATATGACTACAAGGGATTATTTCTAGAACCACTTTGCCTTGCTACCAGAGTGGTCTCAGAATATATTGGTTATTCAGTGCTGCAGAGCAAACCACCCCAAACTCAGTGGCTTAAAACAACCACCGTGTTATTTAGTTCTAATTGTGTGGATGGACAATTTGGGCCAGGCTCAGCTGGGTGATCTTTCTGGTCTGAACCAGGCTCAGCTGTTCTTGGCTAGGCTCACTCCCATATCTGGGGCCACAGCTGGGATGGCCAAGACCCCTCTCCATGTGGCCTCTTGCCCTCTGCCAGGCTAGCCTTGGCATGTTCAGTGCTGGAAGCATTTCCAGCCCAAGATCAAAAGCCACAAGGCTTCTAGACCTGGGACTTGCACAACTTCACTTCCACCACACTCTATTAGTCAGAGGACCTCACAAGACCAGCCTAAATTCAAGGGCTGGGGAAATGGACACCACACCCTGATGGGAGGAATTTGGACCATTGTTTGCAACTTATCACACCAGGCTTACCTCCATACCATTGTTTGCAACTTATCACACCAGGCTTACCTCCAATCCCTTCTTTCCAGGGAGAAAATAATTCTTCAGTGAATCAGTAATCATGGGTTATTGAGCACCTGCCATGGACATCACATTGTGGGAGGTCCCACAGGGGATCCAGAAGAAGTTTAAGACAGCCACAGTTGAAGACACAAAGCCAACAAACATGAATGAAACAGAAACAAAGTATGGGCAAACTATGAGGTGCGGGCTCTAAGTATAATAAAAATGCCCAGAAAGGAGAGATTTGTGAATCATGAGAGAAGACTTCATGGAGCAGTCATGGCAAGGAGGCCATCACAGGCCAGGCCAAAGCAGGGTGAAGAGAATGGACTCTATGTGTAGGAGGCAGTGAGACAATCAGATGAAGGAGAGTGGGGTTCATGCTGGAAAGGCCCTTGGAGCCATTTGGACTTGGGGGTTCCATGGGAAGGGAAGTGGGATTTGACAGAGTAGGCCTAAGATCCACAAATAATTATTTATTTAACATCAACCAAACATTTCCCAAGAACCTAGGAACTCAGCTCTTCCTTCAGATAACCAGAGTTCAATCTCCTAATTTGGGTCACCTTCTCAGGGAGGTTGTCCCACCGTCCCACACATACTCACACATGCATGCACACCCATGTGCATGTACACAAACACACACACACCACTCAAACATATGCACACAGCCTCACCCCTCACTAACCTTTTACCCGTCTTCACTGTCTTCAGAGATTCACTACTTTATATTGTATTACAGACTTCTGTGTTTCTTTACTTTTGGTCTGTCTCCTTCTCCCCACAGGATTATAAGCTGTATGAGGGCAAGGACTCAGTCCATTTTGTGTACAGCTGTATCATCCCCAGCCCCTTGAATACACCCGGCACATAGCAGACCCTCAATAAATATCTGTTGAATGAATGAATGATTAAAGGAATGTATTCTACATGTCAGGAGCCAATCAGCTAGGTCCAGTCTTCACCAAGAACAGCATCAAAATCAATAACCACAGTGATCATGAGACACTGGGAGAAACAGCATGGTATTTCGTGATCATTCCCTGAATGCATTATTATGGAGGGCAAATCAGCTAACCTCACCAACCTGCATCCCTCCCTTCTCACTGCTCCCAGCACTATACCCTTTGGAAGTTGGTGGGGTGGCGTGCACACAGCATATGAATAATGCTGTCTAGAGACACAGAGCTGGATACATACAATCACTAACATAACTGTGAATGGTGGTAGAACATCTCCATATTTTACTGAGGAGACAGCTCAGAGAGACAAAGAGACATACCCAACACCACGTAGCTTGTTAATGATGAAGGTGACTCAAACCCAGGTCTTTTAGCTTCAGATCTGAGCTCAGCCCACTGCTGCACTTGCCACTGCAATAAATGGGCCAGCTAGTGAGGACTCTGAGCCCTACCTGTACCAAGCCAGGGAGAATGAGGAGGGCAGGACTTAAATGGTGGCGATAGGAGGCAAGGTTTATCCCTTGCCCATTGTGAAGATGTCATTCACATTGTAGGACATGTAAATAGACTGGAGCATAACTCCATGGGCTGCAGTGGGAATGGCAACCCCTACAGAGGTGCAACACAGGAAAATGCACAAAGTGCATCAAAAACTCAACATGCAGGGTGAGAACTGGGAATAAAGATTTGGATTTGGACTCAGAAAATGTGGCTCCAGAAATATCACTCCTGGTTCCATCACTCACCTGCCCTACGTGCTTGGGCAAGTCACTCAACAGCTTGAGCCTGTTTCCTCACCTATAAACCTGGGATAATGTCTGCCCTGATTGTTGAAAAGCTTTTGAGAGGATTAAATGAGATAAGGTACATATAAAAGCACATTGTAAACATGGAAAGAGACAAACAACTCTTTGGTATTGTCATTCCCTCCATATTAAATAATGACCCTCTGACCCCAAGGGCCCCTACACTCCTTTATTGGACATACCCCATCATTAAGAAAAGGGCTTTCGCTGACAACAAGTATGTATTGCGTGGCTGCTCTGTACCCAACAGTCTCCTAGGCAATATAGAGGGATTTAATAAGAAGTACTTGGCACCTGGCACCATGCTGGAAAGTTAGTCCATACTCCTTGACTCAAACTTGATTTTAGCCTACTTCTGCCACAGCCTAGCTCTGGCATGCTACCAAAACACGTCACCACTTTGAGCCTCAAAATACTTGCTATATGAGAAGTTCAGGTTTGACTGGTCATTTTCAAGCTCAAGTTTGAAGGTGTTCTGAAAATACTGTATTGAATTCCATCATTAAAACTGGATTTAAAAACTATTTCTATGCCAGTGGAAAATACACCCTCAGATGTATCATGTATCAAATATTGGCACATTACATACCTTCAATTCTTTAACTTGAGTTTTGGCTAATTTTAAAATAAGAAAATGCTATAACTCAGAACTTAAGGCATTTCTTTTAACAACATTGCTTTTAAAGACCATATTGGGGCCCCATTAAGAATTTCTTATGAAAAAGGAAATATACTGATAAAAAGTTTGAAAATGAGGATGATCCCTATGGCACTTCCTCACTCTGCACTATCTCTGATTCTGTGATGAATATAGAACAGAATTCCTGCCTTCAAAGAGAATGAAGTCTTCTTGAGAAGATAAAAAGCATAACGTGATGCTATACGGCACAGGACAATTGCGTTAGCTGTCCCCTGATATCACTTCTACCCTCTTCCCACAGTGTTATCTGAAGGCACGCTTGCCCAGAACAAACCTACGCTTCCCAGTCCCCTTTGTGTCTTGGTGTGGCCATATGACAACACCCTGGCCAATGGGATGGGAGATAGGGGCAGAAGTTGTAGGCATGTACACAAAATTCTCAGTAAGTGTACTTAGAAAGAAGTCTGTCTTCCTTCTACCCTTTACTCCTTCCTGCTGGCTAGAATATGGACCTCGTGATTGGAGTTATAGAGCAGCCACTCTGGGTCATGACTTAGAAGTTATATGTTGAGGATGGCAGAGCAATACAACAGAAGGGACCTAGCCCTTGATGACGGTGGACCACCTATCTGGACCTTCACATGAGTGAGAAATAAATATCCATCTGATTTCAACCACTGCTATTTAGGAGTTGCTGCCACTCAGAGCCAAAACGAATCCTAACCAATACAACAACCTATCATTATGTGCTTAATTTCCCCTAAGGAGCAATAAGCTCTTTGCCATCCCATCCTCTTGAGGCCATGAAATCTGATCTTTATTTGTGCTTTTTATAGAGGCCATTACTAGTTCATATGGTAAAAAGTGGCTATCAGACAGAGCTGGTTCTTTACCCTGTGCCCATCTGAGCCTCAGCCCCCACATGTGCAAAGTGGGGATAATACTTCCTGTCTAACAGGGTTGTTATAGGGAAAGTTGGGGTGGGGTGCGGTGGGGAAATCATTGAATCTAAGCCTCAGCTTCACGACCTATTTCAAATGTAGCCCATTCATATTCTCTCCGAGTGAGGTATCATCCCCGTCACAGTAATAACCAATAGGACTGGTGGCAGAAAACAGTCATCCAACACCTTTGTGTGCGTGTGTGTGTGTGCGCGTGCGCACACACATGGACATAAATTCTGTTAAATACCTTATGACCAGGAGAAAATTTATTGTAAAGCTAACGAGTATAACTTTTAGGGCTCCTCCCTCACACCAACCACTTCAAAGACCCAGGAGAGGACAGTGCAGTGTGTTCACATGACCATATGTTTTCATAAAATTTGCAGAAGTAAGATATTTTAGTGTCAGTGAAGACGTCTCCCACTTTCCATTCTGACTGCCATTCCGACCTTCACTCAGCTGGTGGAGGAATGGCTACGGGCATTTTGGCAACTCAGCTAACCCTAACCCTAACCCTAAGTGAAAGCTGAGTTGGTGATACATTTAGTTTGGGTTTTGTGGGGTATATTTGTGTGGTCTGCAATCCCTTATGTACTTACTGCTGATGGTCCTAGGGGAGGAATGGCTCCCAGGAATACTCTTAATATCACTTCATTATGTATTTAAAAATGGTATATGAGAAAAACTTAATACAGGTATTCCCAAATTTGACAAAATGTGGGCCCACCTGTGTGACCTTGGGCAAGCTAATCAGCCTCTCTGTGTCTCAGTTTCCTCACCCATAAAATGAAGATTATAGAGTCTACCTCATGGAGTGGTTGTAAAGATTAAAGGCATAATTTGTAATTCACCTGAAGCACTTTGAACAGGGACCTGACCCCCGTAAATGCTATTGCTATTATTATCATCCTGAAATGCAAGGAATTTTCTTTCTGCTTCCCCTTTGGAGCCCTGGAGCTCTCCATCCTGCTCTTGAGGTTCTCCTGAAAATCTCTTCTGGTCATGATGAAAAAGCCAGTCCTCCTTGTTGCCAAAACATCCCTGATATACAACACAAAGCATCACAGGAACACAGGAAAAAAGTTCAGTAACATTCCTACAGCGACACCTTTCACGAAGCTGAAGAAAATCAAGCAACCAAAACAAATACTCACCCCAAAACCTCACCCTGAGCCCCCTACAAGGCAATTCAACACATCGGGATAAATCACTGAGGGGATTATTCTGTGGATCAATTGGAGTCTCCTGCGTATATGGAGCTGATGGGCATGGATGTTTTCACTAAACAGGAGACAATCACCACGTGGGTGAGTTAAGTCTGATGCCCTGATGGCACAGGTGACGCATCAGGCTTTTCCCTTAATTCGTGACATTCACTCCACCAGTTTCAGCTTCTTACTTTTAGAAAATACAGATCTCCGTGTAATGAAAGAAATACCAGGAACTTATGTCACAACTATGACAGGAAATGTGCTGGATCTGTTGACAGGCTCCTCTTCCCTGCGTTTTTGTAGCGACTTGAAGATCCACACCCATCCACAACAGAACTGCTGGAACAGCTTTTTTCTCTTTAAATAAGTGTAACTACCAGCCTAAGAGTCACCTATGATTATGGAATGGGGAAAAAAAATGAATTGGACAAATGGTTTGGGAGGTAGAATCCGTAAGACTTTTCCACAGATCGAATGTGGGGTGAAGTGTTCACAAACAGGAAGAGACCCTGATTTCTAGCTCCTTCTAGTTCTTGCTCTTCCAGCTGTGCCACGTGGCCCCTGGGAGCCCTGAGATTCTTTCCAACCAAGCAGGATGGGAATGCCTCCTCTACCTAATCCATGGAGCGCTGGGAAAATCCACTGGAAGACTTGTGTCCTTTTTGTCAATTGTTATATGCCACTTGTTATGCCAGATCTGTCCCATGATGGGTATGAAAGAGCAAGTTGTAGTGTCCCCCCTTCTGAGGTTGGCCTTCTGGGTAGGAGTTCGGTCTGTGGTCAGGGCAGAGAGAAAACACCCCTCCCCGCAGGGAGGGATTCATGGCCCCTCTGTGCCACCGCCACACCCACCCGCAGAGTCGCTAACTAAATGGTGTCTAAGGAAACCGTTTCCCTACCTGCAGGATCTGGCCCGTGCCGAATTAACTAATGAGACTCTTCCTATAGGCCTTTCTCAGGCCAAATTCCCAGGCACTGCCGGCCGTCCTGGTGCCAGAGATCTATTAGAGTTCCCCATTGGAGTAACATATGTCTTCTGTGGGATTTCTTTTATTTTGCATCTACAGACAAGCATGGCCTCCACCGCCATTTGACTGGATTGTTGCATCCATTAATTTTCTGCTACATGACAGCGAGGAGAGGAATGGTAAAAAGGACTCTGAGCTGTTACACCTGAAAATCTCTCTCCAGGGAGAGGGTCCAGTGCTTAATAAGTTTAATTCAGCCAACGTGTCGTGAGCGCCAACTACGTGTGGGGTGCTGCGATGTGCTCCAAGGAAGTGACATAATGTGAAAGAATGGTGGATGTTTTAACTGAATTCACTGCATTTTTAGGTGATTGGCTCCATCAGTACAACACCCAAGCTATGCATTTGACACATTGGGGTGGCCCCTTATGCAACCGAGGACTCACGTATGGAATTTTTTTTTTTCCAATATAGGATTTTTCCATTGTCTTTTTTTTTTCTTTCTTTCTTTTTTTTTTTTCAGATCTTGTGATGCCCAGATAGCTACCAAAATAACCAGTGGCTACAACATCTGGGAGACCAAACAGACACAGGAAAAATACAGCACAAGGGGAAGATCCATGAAAACAGGAAACATGGAGAGGAGAGTTTAAAAAGATGTCAAAACAAAGGCAGCCTGGGCGGGCAGCAAGGGAGGAGGCCAGGAGAGAGGCCATGCGCTCACGCACGGGCATGAGTTCCTTAGGAGTCCTCAGAGAATTGCAGGCTGACGTAGTGCCATGCCCACACACAAAAGGACCGCAACCTTTCACACCTCTGTTTTACACAAAAGTCACGGCCTCCTTCAAAACCGAATAATAGCAACACCACCAACTTCCCTATGTAGGTGGCTTACCCTGCCTGTCTGGGCCCACCAGCCCCGGACATGAACACACATGGAACAAGAGTGGCGCCATGGGGACTCCCGAGCAGAGGCCTCGTCCCAGCTTTCTCCAGCCTCATCACATAGGCCCTCTGCAAGCCCACGCTCATCTCTTTCATCCCCATATGCCCACACTAGCACTGAGCCAGGCCCATAACACAGAGTTATTCAATGAATAATTGCCCAAACTGAACTTCAAATGGCTTTGACCTCACCACCCAAGACTCTTACCACCTGGCTCTCATCTCCTGGTCCAAATTTTCAGATGCCAATTAAAGCAAAGTAGCCACCCACAGCGGAGAGGGGCACCACCCCCTCCATGGATGATGTTGATTACCTTATGGACAAGTAGGACTTTAAGAGTTGAACGGGGGCCTAGAGTTCATCAAGACCGACCTTCTTCTTAGACATGAACTCTCCACATGTCATTAAAACAGAGAAACTTAAGTTCATGAGTCTCCTGTGCCAGGACATTAGCACCCGGAGAGGGATACTTATTTACCTCCTGCCCTGAACAAAGCAGTGGCTAAGTGCTCATTTCTCTTTATTTTTCCTTCAAATGACAAAAAAGACAACAGTGACCACCGCCTCTTCTCTGTTACTTACTCCAGGTGCCAAGATAAAATGTCACCTTCTGATTCTACTCTTCTGGCAGTTTCCCTGGCTTGTGAACTGCTCAACAGAGATTTGATCTCCTCTTGTTTTAGCAATTAATTCTGAAAGTAGCTGCTGATGCCATGAAAAGTTCTCCCAGGAGAAAAAGAAAACATTCAAACCTGAGAGCTAGACCCTTTGACCATGTTCACCTTCTCAAGAAAATAAGCCGTGGTGGAAAGTCGCACCCTGTTCCCACGACATTATGGAAATTTCCTTCTCCGCCCTCCAAACTGGTCACTGCCCTGCATGAGTGAAATGAGAAGAGGTTCAGGGTGGGTCTCTGTTCTCCCAGTAGTCACACCAACTGGGTCCTAAATGCCAATTTCCCTCCCCCCGAGCCTGAGAAGGGTGGAGCCATCAGTCACCAGGATCAAGGGCTTTAACAACCCCAATAGCGCATGGACCAGGTGCTTTGCAGGAAGAGCTTCTCCCTGGGAACTTCGAGGCTGAGCCACAGACATCCAGCTTCCCATCACACTGCACTGAAAGTTAATTGTTTACATTTCTCTCCTGCCTCCTGGACTCCAACAGGATGGTGATTTAATTATCTGATTCCTCCGTGTCTGACAGTAAGTGTGTATTTGTGCTAAAGAAACATTCACCTGAGACATGAACAGAGAAGCCAGTTGGTGATGGCATTTCCAGGGACAGGGTCAGTGAACTAACTTGGTGGTTAGGAGAAATGAGGCATTTTGAGACTGAAATCTCCAATCTGGAGCAGACACGGATGGGAGGGGAGTGGGGTTAGGTTTCTCCTCTATCCCATGGGAATCTTTTTCTTCAGTCTCTTTAAAGTTAAAGGCTTTAAAGCAATGACTACAGGAGCCAGGGTGGACACAATCCCCACCAAGTTCCCATCTCTCCGGTGCCCCCACAGGAGGCCCTCAGACAAGCTGGTGGGGAGTCTGTGGCGGGAGCTTTTCCGCACAAAGCGACCTCCCTCTTGAACCCTTCTCACTTCAGGTTTCTTTGAGAGGGTGCCAAGGTTTCCCTTGCTGGCACAGAGATCAGCTCCTTCCCTCAGACACGGTATGTGAAAGGCAAGGCAGGAGGAGCTTTTGTTGCCTGTTTGACTGGGAGGGGCTGTGGGGAGGGGGTGTCCAACGGTGAGACCCCAGTAGAGGAAGGACCTCAGACAGCTGTCTGCCAAGGCACAGAAGAATGTCTTTCTTACTTTATGAGAAAGAAAACAAACAAACAAACAAAAAGATCTAAGGAAAAGGGAAAGAAAGGTAACCATGGAGCTTTTTCCAAGGAGCCTAAGACAGCTATCTCCGCCAGCCGGAGAGTGGGAAAGTCCAGCTTTGTTCTGATGAAGGGATATGAGGCTTATTTGGACCAGAAAAAAAAAAATCATCCACTGAATAATCAGATGCCTCTGGACTGGCTACAGAAGGCTCTATCTGGTAGTGTCCATTCTGCCTGCTGGCTTCCTACAGAGATGAGAGCCTCCCCCAAGGAGACTGCCATTCTCCAAAAGTGGAGTTCTTGGCATGGAGCTGGGGTCCTCGCGATAAGGGATTAGATGGTCTGGGGCCTGCTCTGGCCTTCTCTCTGCCAACTCCATGTGGAATTAAAATGCCCGGAGCTGAGCTACTCACTCAGGACCTGCCCCCAGCTCCACTCCCCATAAATCTGTGACCCCCATGGGTCCCCTGAAGTTGGAAATGAGATCAAGGCCGTTGGGAAATGACTCGCTGAGCTTCCTGGGAGAAAGGAATCATTCCAACTGTAAGACAGAGAAAGAAAAACAAGCCCCAAGATGAATTTAATTTCCATTTATATCAGTCGTGGCAAGTTCTAGAAAAAGAAGAACTTGTTCTATTTTGTTTTTAATGGCCCACATGATACTCTAAACCAGCAGAAAAGGACTTCTCCACTTGCCCGCTGCAACTCACACCCAGCCCTGAAAAGGGGCTCAGGTTTGGGAGATGCAACTCTTAGCAACTGGAACCTTGGTCTATGTAATAGGAATTTTTAAAGGGCATGATCCAACCAGAGGAGGAAATTCCTTTCCCCGTGACTCTTTTGGCTTATTCAGCTCCTGGAAAAAAGCAGTTAGCCCATGTAATTAATAGAGATGAACCTGGCACTTCACTCAGCATTTCAGCTATTGTGGGGGCCATTTGCCATTTCTCTAACTTCCAGGGTCTAAGGTCTGCAATATCAAGCTGAGAAGGAGCCTTCTGACCCTCCCTTGTCTAAAATGTCCTTCTTTTCTAATCTCCCATTCTCTGCTCTCCTCTTCCTCCTCCCCACTTTACTCACATCACCCAGAACTCCAGCCGTTCTCACTCCCACCCAGAGGTCAGCACAGCACCACAAAGATGGCGGACTCCCAGCTTGCCCTAAGAGAACACAACACAAACCATGAACTCAAGAGAAGAAATGTCCTTCCTTTCCAAGAAGCCACTACCTGGCCTATCCATCAGATGAGCACTGGACTTTAACAAGGAGAACCAGACAAAATATCTTTGTAACCAAAAGGAGACCAATGGCCCACATTTTAGCATCCAGCAAAATTTACCACAGTATCACGATTCAGGAAATAACCTGGGGGACTCTTGGAGTTGATGGTTAATGTGACTTGACCTCAGGACAACATCCGTTTTTAGAAATAATTTGTTTAAGCAACACATAGTATTGCATGCCTGCTGAAGGCCAGACCTGGTGCAGACACTGAAGAGAGGGGCCTAAAACACACAGATAATACTGCCCTCACAAAACCTACTCTCTAATAGGGACAGCGGATAGTATACGTGTAAATAAAATTAAACAGATAAGTAAATAGTGCTTATACAACTACAGATGGTGCTAAAGGCTATAAAGGAAAATAAAAACACGGTAACGAGGTAGAGAAAGGGGTGGATGGGTGACCACAAATTGACCTCTGGAGGGCAAAACTGGCCCACATGATGGGGAGACCCAGGCTTGGAAAGATCTGGAGGGAAGCACTGTTAGGTGAGGGAACACTGGCTAGAGCAAAGGGAGGCTGAGGAAGAAGTGACAGAACAAACCGGGGTAGACCAGCTGACCCAATTACTTTTTCAACAGTACCAGAAGTCCTTTCTCTCTCTGATGGGGTTTTTTTTCCCCCCAAATAAAAATTTCTTTCCCAATTTCCTCCCCGTCAGAGCCTCTCGGCTTTTATCAACCTGTTCCTCTAACACCACACGCCCCACACCCCACATACACACTGGTATACACACAGAGACAAACAACTGCTAGCAACGCAGGGACCTCAGAGAGAAAATGCAGTAGCTTCTTCAAGACCTTATGACCACCCACAAGTCAGGCACATGACCAAAAACCTGAGTGGAATGCCTGAGGCAGAGACGCCCTGGTTGGAGACACATGGCAGAATGTCCGAGGAAAGGGAGGAAGCGTTTGCAAGACGGGTCGGCATGGTTTTGTTTCTTCTTCCTTGGTTCTATAGGAAGAGCACTGGTTAATAGTGCACTTTCCTTTTTTCTTTAAACAGATTAAGAGTTAGTCCGAGGCAAGAAAGTCATCCCGGTGGTTGGAAAACAGAGTGTCTTCTTTTTTTCTTTCTTTGCCCCACTGAAGTGATTCTTCTCTCCTCCTCTGCTCAGGCTGGGCTCACGTCCCCTCACTGCAGGCTCATGCAACCTTTCCAGCCATGCCCTGCATTTCATGGGAAGGAGCATTCAGGAGGTGGGCGGCAAGGGTTTTATTCAACTTGACCATCTCTTAAAAAAAAAAGAAAAGAAAAAGAAAAAAGAAAGAGAAAGATGAAGAACAGAAGTTGAGAGAGGCCAGACTAAATGGATATGATCTGAATGCATATTTGTGTTACAACTAATACAACCAGCATCAGAGAGGGGCCAAGATCAAATAAATGGTAAAACCTGACAAAGAGAAGAATAGATGGTATGTGGAGCCATCTGTTTTGGAGGACACCCAAATCTGTCTGAATCTGTGAGGCCAAACTACCAGCTATTCTAAGACGCCCCATTCCAAGAGTGGCCTAATGCGCATCTACACAATCAGTTTCTCTCGCCATCACTTTGGCTGCAACTTTTTTGTGCAATTAAGTAATTTATTCCTTTCTTCAGCCTCCTGATTCTAATGAATCTGAGCCACAAACAAGCCTCAGTTGCTCCTATTCAAGGAGTCTGATTGCATCTGGCAGTGATTGCTGAAAATCCTGAAGAGGAAACAGGGAAGGGAAGCATATTGTTTGGGGGGGTAATAGGTGAAGACCTGCCTCTCTTGACCTATAATACATTAGTGTCAGTGAACATTTGGCAGCCTTCAGATGATTAGCAATGAAGATGAATCAAGCAAAAAAGAGGTAGAAATCTGCCTCATCTGAATCACCAGAACTGCATACATTTGCATGCTGATTAGCTGTTCTTTTGTCTGTGTTCCTAATTATTATGACACATTATGTCTTCATCATGCAAGATTCTGATCTGTCTTGTTCAAAATGCATGTAGAAAAAAGTGCAGTTTATTGATTCAACATGTAACTTTTATTTTTATGTTTGCTTTAATTAAATACATATTTGATTGCCTTTGACTGCTGTCTTTTTTTTTTTTTTGCTCTTATTTATTTCATCTTGTTGACAAACACACAGGTAACCTTCCTTTATCATTCTCAGATCATCTGGTGCTCACAGTCTTCCCTCTCTGCCTTCCTCTCTCTCTCTTTCTCTCTCTCAGGTGCTCACTTCCATTTTCTTGAAGAGGCAAAACAAAGGAGGAAAAGAAAACAAAACGGCATCCCTAGTAACACAGCAGAGCAGGGGGGCTGGCGGCGGGGGCGCACCCGCAATGCCCACAGCAGGGAGTGAAAAGGCTCCAACCTTAAGAAGAGCAAACAAATGGTTGTGACTCTGGAGAGGGGCTTTTCCAGAGGACCATGGGCAGCAGAGGGGGGTTAAAAATAACATGATCTTGCAAAAGAGAGAGACCCGGTGGCATTCCCAGTTGTCTTCACACTTTATTGATCACGAGGATTTGTGAACAGGACTTGAAAACGCCTGTCTCCCAGGTCAAGCCTCCATTTTTCCCATATGGCCCGACGACTCCGCTGGAATATCTGGGAAAGGAGGGGAGACTGCTTTCCCAATGGGCGCTGCTTAGACCTAGTTCTCTTCCTCAGAAGTGGAAGTGATTCGGGGAACTTGGCATCTCTCTGTGCCAGACCCCAGAGACTCTCCAACCCCCAAAGCAGCCAGGAAACCAACATTCCCAGGAGCAAGGGGGGGGAAACAGAGAACTAGACAGACAACTCTGGGATGAAGGGCCTCTCACCCTCCCCTAAAAAGATGCAAAATGTACCAGCATGTACCTCAAGGCCTGCTGGGGCTACTCCCTCCAAACAACTGGGGACTCTTTCAGTAACGGGGTGGGGAGAGGTGTGGGCAGAAAGAGAAAGGAAAAGATATTTGTTTCCTGCTGGTTACAGCCACCCCAAGCCCTGATGTCCTTATCACCCTCCACCCAGGGATATGCTAAACAGCTGTAGTTAGCACCAAGCTATTTGGCGAATCCAATCAAGACACTTAGAAAGCAAAAGAGCATCACAGAGGAAGAGCCGGATGCAGGAGTAATTGAGTGCGCTGAGGGTCCATAGATGCTCCGAAAGAAAGCAGGGCCCAACCAAATGCAAATGGCTCCTCACTGAAGAGGCATAATGCCCATCGCTCTTTCCTGCTAATGGGCATGATTGGCTGGAAATGTAATCAACAGCTCTGCCCCCAACATCTATCCCTACAGTGAGGGATGATGGAAATCCATATTCATGAGAAAGCAAACCGGCAATGTTTACTGGGTGCAGAAAGGGGGCAGGGCTGGCCTGGGTCAGACAGAGTTCCTTGGGAGCCATAATGAGGCTGGGAGCAGGGAAACCAGTGTTGTTAGAGCCCCCGCCCCAGCCCCTCCCCTCACAAACCTGCCCCCCAATATGTACACACGGCTGCTGAACCCGGGACTAAAGAGAACACCTGAATCTGTAATTCACCTCTGCAGAATCTGCCCAGTAACACTGGCCTCTGGACGTCTATCTGGGTGCTGCCATCTCACAGCATCTTGTGTAAAAGTGCTCAGTCCCTTCCCTCCCTTGCCAACCCACCTTCTAAGCACAGCACATCTATTCCATATGTAGCAACAGATATGGAGGGAATGGTAACAAAAGGTACAGACATCTTGAAATCCACTTTGGAATCCCTCCATCATATACACTGGGTTGCCTAAGCTAAAAAGAAAGGATATCTGGCATTGGACTGGGTTGCACGATGTCTGTATTAGTCAGCTCAGGCTGCCATAACAAAATGTCATAGACTGGGTAGGCTCAAAACCAGAAACTTATTTTCTCACTGTTCTGGAGGCTGGAAGTCCAAGATCAAGGTGTTGACAGGGTTGGTTTCTCCTGAGGCCTCTCTTCTTGGCTTGCAGAGGTCTGCCTTCTCCCTGTGTCCTCACATGGTCTTTCCTCATGTGTGAGCATCCCTGGTGTCTCTGCATGTCCTAATCTCTTCTAATAAGGACACTAGTTAGATTGGATTAGGGCCCACTCCAGTGTTTCATTTTTACCTAATTCACTCTTTAAGACCCTATCTCCAAGGACAGTCATATTCTGAGGTACTAGGGGTTTGGTCTCCCACATATGAATTTTGAAGGAACACAACTGAGCCCAAAACAGTGTCTCCCCAAAATTCAAATCTGCCAAAACCTCAGAATGTACCTCATTTGAAAATACAGCCTTGCAGATATAATTAGTTAAGATGGGGTGTTGCTGAATTAGAGGGGCCCTAAATTCAGTGACTGACTGATGTTCTTATAAGAAGAGATAAACATATGTACGGACACAGAGAGAGAGCGCCATGGGATGACGGAGGCAAAGACTGGAGTGATGTAGGTGCGGGCCATGGGACAGCAAGGATGACTGGCCAACCACCCAAGGCTAGGAAGGGGTGAGGAAGCCTTTCTTCCTAGAGCCGTCATGGGGAGCACAGCCCTGCTGACACCTTGATTTCAGACTCCTGCCTCCAGAACTGTGAGAATTCCGTGACCTAGTTTGTGGTCATTTGTTGTAACAGCCACAAGAAACTAACATAACCGTGAAGACTGAAAACCAAAGAATATCCCAAAATCTCCATGTAGAATAGTCTAATTCTACATGGAGATTTTGTTTTCCACTCACTCACCAAAAGATGACCACAGATGCCCCAGTGCAAACTGGTCTGCATTTCTCTTCCCTCCTCTGCCTCCCAAACTTCCCTCTGGTAAAGGAGCCAGGAGCAGGGAAAAGGTTCAAGAATATCGACAAGCAAGACATTAGATCCTGGTCATCTGGTCACCAGCCACCTGAATTCAGGGCCCAAAGAAATAGAGGGAGGTGGTGCCTGAGTGGCTCAGTCGTTAAGCATCTGCCTTCAGCTCAGGTCATGATCCCAGGGTCCTGGGATCAAGCCCCACATCGGACTCCCTGCTCCATGGGAAGCCTGCTTCTCCCTCTCCCACTGCCCCTGCTTGTGTTCTCTCTCTAGCTGTGTCTCTCTTTGTCAAATAAATAAACAAAATCTTAAAAAAAAAAAAGAAAGAAAGAAATACAGGGAGAGGGTCATGTTCAATAAAGCCAGAAATCCAAACTATAAACAACCCAAACAGCCTTTTGTCTCTAGGCTGAGGTTTAGAGACCTGCACCAATCCACAACAACTCTCAGTGAAATGAGAAAAACAAAGCATTGAGGTTTTATAAAGCTAACCATGTTTTATGCAAGAGACTCCCCCTTTATTCTGAGACCATGTCCTTTTTTTAAAAAGATTTATTTATTTATTTGAGAGAGAGAGAGCATGCACACGTGTGCATGAGCAGGGGAGAGGGAGAGAGAGGGAGAGAATCTCAAGCAGACTCCCTACTGAGCATAGAGCCCAATGCGGGGCTTAATCTCACAATTCTGAAATCATGACCTGAGCAGAAATCAAGAGTGGGACACTTAACCGAATGAGCCACCCAGGTGCCCCAATCATGTCCTTTTTACATCTTAGATGCTTAGATGTCCTACCTATTATAAAATGATGGCAATTAGGGATGGTAAAAATTTTTCTAATGTTCATTCTTAACAAATTAAAAGCTGGCAATCCTCTGACTGGCCCTCAGTTGAAAACTAAAAATCTATGACCTGTTACTTCTTCCAAGAGGCCTCTCCACATTCTTCACTCCCTTGGTACTGATGCATAAATCTTGCATTTCGTTTTTCACTCACACTTGGCTCTAAAATTATTCTCTGATTTCTTTCCAAAGAGATTGGAAATAGATCCCTATCTCCCAGGGATAAGGATCATGACTCTTACATTTTCTATTTCTACTTTTACATAGCACAGAGCACTCAACAGATGCCCAGGAAATGCTGAATGAATGAAAGAATAAGCAGATATAAAGTTGGTTAAAAAAAGAAAAACCCAAGGAGTTTTCAATGGCCCAGGACAAAGCAGGAATTTATAAAGGCATAATTGGGAACTTGCTAATTTCTGAAGCCCCTTCCCACCACAACTATCCATGGTTCTTTAGTTAGGGGGGATGAGAAATAGGCCCCAAGTCAGCTGAAATTATAATGAAAAAGGGGATGCCGATGTCACAGGCCCAAAGAATTCTGGAAGCTTCCATACTGAAAATGGCCCAAGATATGAGGCAGCTTGATATATAACCAGGATCCAAATGCTTCTCACTACCTTTGCCCAAACCACCTTCATCCTTCACCAATGGAAGATGCCCTACACAATGCCCTAACCTCTACAGTAGTCAGAATAATGGCCTTCCAAAGATGAACACATCTTAATCCCCCCCAAATTGTGAATACCTTACATGGTGAAAGGGACTTTGCAGATGTGATGAATTTAAGGATCCTGAGGCAGGGAGATCATCCTGGCTTATGCCAATGAGGCCATCTTATCACAAGCGTCCTTATATGGGAAAGAGGAGGGTCAGAGTCAAAGAAGGAAATGGACCAAAGGAAGCAAATGTCAGAGAAAGAGAGATGAAGACAGTTTGCTATTGGCTTTGAGACCAGGGAAGAAGTTGAGAGTCTAGAGATGTAGGCAGTCTTTAGAAGCTGGAAAAGTCATGGAAGTCCCCTTTAGAACCTCTGGAAGGAACACAGCCCTGCTCATGCCTTGATTTTAGGACTCTGGCCTCCTGAACTGTAAAATAATAAATTTGTGTTGTTTCAAGCCACTAAATTTGTGGTAATTTGTTATAGCAGCAATAAGAAACTAATACATTTCCTTACTGGTCTCCCTGCTTCTGCCCTTGTCCTTCTATGGTCTATTTCTGAACACGAAAGCCAAAGAGAGCCTTTTAAAATCTAAGTCAGATCCCATATTCCTCTGCTCAATATCTTCACACCATACCCTATGCCAGAGTAAAATGTTACAAAGTTCTCAGAACCTCCCACTAGGCCCTACCTGACCTAATAGTCATAATTTCTGAGACTTCCTCTCCCCCAGTTCCTCCCACTCACTCTACTCTGGATTTACTGGCCTCCTTGGGGTTCTTGGCATCCTCCTGTCTCTGGGCCTTTACATTTGCTATACCCCCTGTCTAGAAGGCTCCTTCCCCAGACATCTAAGAGCTGATTCTGACCTCCTTGTGTCTCTCTCTGCTCAAAGAGCACCTTTACAGCAAGGCCTTCCTAAAGCTGAAACCTCCAAGCTGAAACCCCCTTCCACTTCCAGTCTTCTCTCCCTACCTGGGATTCTCTGTAGCATCAAACTGTCTGGCATACCATATATCTTACTGATCTGCTTGTTTATTTCCTGTCTCCAAGAGAACATCTCCTGTCTTCATTAGGACCAGGATTTTTGTGTTTCGTATGCAGTGCCAAAACAGTGCCTGGCACATAGTAGGTGCTCAATAAATATCTGCTAAACAGATGATCACTCCCCGTAGAAGCCTATGAGACGATGCACCCAGTGTTGATAGCAACAACCATACTAATTACAGCCAACTTACTGGGTGGGTACCAGGCACTGCGCCAAGTGCTTCACATGGATGAACTCAGTCAAATCACAGTGGCTTTTCAAATAGGGTCCTCAAGGGAACTTGAGGCCACCAAATTCTCCCACCTTCTTATGATAGAGTCCCCAATGTCACAGGTTAGTTAGCTCTGATATTGTGACTTCTAATAAGAAATATATATTCGGACTTTGGCTCCATTTCTGGCACTAAGCTCTTAAAATCCTGGGAATTTCCTGAGTGAGGAGAGGATAAAGGTATCTCTTGCTATGTTAATGAGGTGACCTTCGGAAAGCTCCTAAGGATGGGGCTGGTTTCCTGGAGACCCAACCATGTGACTAGAGGGTTGGATATTTTAGTCCCACCCCCAACCTCCTGGGAGGGGAAGGGCTGCCCACCCCCCTCCCCAGAGGTTGAATCAATCACTAATGGCCAGTGATTTAACCAATCATGCCTATGTAATGAAGCTTCCATACAAATTCCAAAGGACAGGGTTTGGAGAGCTTCCCGGTTGGGGAACACATGATTCGGGGAGAGCGGCATGCCGGGAGAAGGCATGGAAGCTCAGCACCCTTTCCATTATGTTGTCCCATGCATCTCTTCCAGCTGGATGTTACTCTATGTCCCTTATCATATCTTTTTATAATAAATTGGTAAATGTAAGTGAATATTTCCCTGAGTTTGGTGAGTTGTTCTGGCAAATTAACCGAATTCTCAGGGGGAGGAACTCATGGAAACCTCTGATTTAGAGTGGGTTGGTCAGAAGCACAGATGCCAAACTGGACGTGTGATTGGCATCTAAAGTGGGGCAGTCTTGTGGACCGAGCCCTTAACCTGTGGAATCTGATGCTATCTCCTTGTAGATTGTGCCAAAATGGAGTTGAATTGTAGGACCCCAACCTGGTGTCCAAGGATTGCTTGGTGGCGCGGGGAAACAGGAATTGGAATGGGTGACCAGAACCCTTTTTAAAAACTAAGAGTATAAATGAGAAGTAGAGTAGGGAAAGGGGGCCAGGATGAGACAAGATGGGGGCACCAGTAAGGGGGTCTGTAAGATCTCCTGCTCCTCAAAGATTTGCAGGTGGGGAGGTCTGGTTGGGTGGGACAGGTGTGCCTGGAGAAGTCTCTCTTTCTGACTCTCCCCCGGGGGTCTCATTTGGGAAAATGCTTTCTGAAGCAACACAAACTGGCCTGTGACTAACTCCACTCACCGGCCTGACCGTACCCAAGGGGGAAGAAAAGGGAATTCCGCGCCCCCCTTTGAGGCCACATTAGGGGTGGGGATCTTCTTTTGTTTGCAGTTGTAATCTCAGGAGTCACTCAAGTCAATAAACAAACAAGTAAAAAGATTCAGCGAGGTGTAAAAATAGATTTGCACAGGGCAGACAACTGCGCATTCCATTTATTTACCTCTTCTAACAAACCGATACCTGGGGTGACATTTATTAATAAACGGCATTACCAGGTGCCTGATATGTGGCTCACTGAAATTAATTACCCAGCCCATGGTAAAACCATAACAAGCCTGCAGTGCTGTAACATTTGTGCTAATTGAAAATGAGATAAGTGCTGTGGGTGCAATTTGCATTCAATGCAGTGTATTAATTATCTTCGGTTCTCTTCATGATAAATATACCTGACTGAATCACTCTCCTAATTTACCGGGTAATAGAGTCGTAAGTGGGTTCCCTTAGGTAACCAAGGGAAGGCACTGAGTTGTGGGCAAGATGGAGACCCTCGCTTTTCTGAGTAGTTCGGCAAGCTTAGCTCGTGCGCTGAGATCTGCCTTACATCATTCCTAGGAACACAGTGAAGTCAACCTGTTAGACTCGCCCAAACTCCCTGCCTTGGGCCCTAATCCTGCCACGAGAAGACTTGTCATCAGGAAACTGTTGCCGGCCCACCGGTACTTCCGTGTGGGTTAAAAAATGGCGCCTGTCAGACCAGCACAGCCCAGATGGGCTCAGGCTTGGCAAGAAGAGCCAGGCTGGGTTTCAGCCCTCATTGACCCCTCTTCAGCAGGAGCCCCTGTACAGAGCACGACCTGCACAATGCCTGTGGTGGCCCTGCTGAGGGGATGCCGGCGACTGTCTCCTCCTAAAGCTTCTCAGCTTAAAGTGCAATCTGGTATGTTAATTAGACTTGAAATAAATAAATAAATACGGGGGGGAAGTGTCATCTAGTAAAACCATCCCCATGGAGGCCTTCGGGATATGGTCCTGGTCTCCCCAGCTCTCAATCCCCTGGTAGATGTTATCATATCTAGAGCAACTCTGCTAGGTTACGCCTCAGGATGACAAATGACAGTGACTGCTAGGTCTCTCTTAAGAGAGGGGTGGCAGGTTATTATAGTAGCTAAATGAGCATACTCTCCATTCTGGTAAAAAGAACTGAACTCTTAAAATGCCACTTTCTTCCTGTATAGACTGAATGTTTATGTTGCCCCAAAATTCATATTTTGAAGCCCCAACCCCCGATGTGAGTGTATGTTGGAGGGAGAGTGATCATGGAGGCAATTAAGGTTAAATGAGGCCAGAAGGGTGAGGTCATGATCTGATAGGATCCGTGTCCTTTTAGGAAGACACAACATCTCTCTCCACCAATGGAGCACACAATGAAGAGAGAGGTCAGTCTACAAACCAAAAGAAGAGGCGTCAGAATAAAACCTACCTTGCCAGCACCTTGATCTTGGACTGCCAGTCTCTAGAAATGTGAGAAATAAATTTCTGTTATTTAAGCCACTCCGTCTAAGGTATTTTGTTATGGCGGCCTGAGCTAAGACACTGCCCTTAACATCAGTGATACTCAGCTGCCCTGGGAAATGGGCAACTACAAAAGGAGAGTGCACCATAGGGTGTGGGAGATTAGGGCTAGAGAGAAAAGACAAGCAATGAGTCAGAGAACACTTTCTTCAGAGAGTTATGCCCATTATATAATTGATATATACTGTGAGTTACACTCCTATTGCAATATCGTATATTGTCAACACCGTAGCCAGACTGGTCCTCTTGAAACAATCCGATCTTATCACTCCTCTGCTCAAAACTTGCCAATGGCTCCATCTCCCAAAGGATAAAATCCCAAGCATGTACCGGGTCCTACAAGGCCCACTGACTTGGTCTAGGGGTCCTCTCTGACCTCACACCCCACTATCCTCCTGTTGGTTCATTCTGCCCCAGCCATGCTAACTTCCTGAACTTCTGACACTGCTATGCACAAATATACCGCAGGACCTTTGCACTTGCTGCTTCTTATTCCTAAACACTCTTTCCTCACTTTCTTTCTGTCTACTCAAATGTCACATGATTGGTGAGGGCTTCCCTAATCATGATAGATAAAATAACAACCCCAATCCCACCCCCGTGCCACAACACACACACACTGCATGCCTTACCTACCTTATCCTGCTTAATTTTCTCCACAGTGAATCTCAGAATCTGATATACTATCTGCTTATTAATTTGTTAATTGTCACCCTCTCCCTAAAACAAAAGCTTCACACAGGCAGGAAATTGTTTGTTCTCTCTTATATCCTGAGCAGCTTCAATAGTGCCTGGCACGTAATAGATAGTCAATAAGTACTTGTTAAGTGAATGAAAGGTGTAAAGGATTATAAAGTAGTAGATAGTAGTAACTACATTTATTGAGTGATTAGCTAAGCTTTATACACATTATATGTGTATATGCTGGGTATTAAGCTAAGCTCTTTACCTACTGGGAACAGAGGTTTAAATACACCATTTCAGGGATGCCTGGGTGGCTCAGTCAGTTAAGCGCCTGCCTTTGGCTCAGGTCATGATCCCAGGGTCCTGGGATCGAATCCCGCATTGGGCTCCTTACTCATCAGGGAGCCTGCTTCTCCCTCTCACACTCGTTTTATGAAATAGGCTTCTAATGTATCTATTTTTAATAAATACACCAGCTTTATCTTAAACCAGGACAAACCCCTGATTCATAAAAAACACTTTTATTTGGCTTTACAATGTAACATGTGGCATGCTTGCCAAAAGACTGACCTTCCTACTCAGGTGTTGCCCACACAGGTCCTGAAATGGATATGTAACCCTCAAATTGCACCAATGGACAGAGAGGGGAAGGAGGCAACCACCACAAGTTTGCCGGAAAGCCCAACTGAGACTAAACTTTTTATAAAAAGATGCAAAAAGGGGCGCCTGGGTGGCTCAGTTGGTTAAGCGACTGCCTTCGGCTCAGGTCATGATCCTGGAGTCCCGGGATCGAGTCCCGCATCGGGCTCCCTGCTCAGTGGGGAGTCTGCTTCTCCCTCTGACCCTCCCCCCTCTTATACTCTCTCTCTCTAGCTCATTCTTTCTCTCAAATAAATAAATAAAATCTTAAAAAAAAAAAAAAGATGCAAAAAAAACTCACATGGTATTGAAAGGATCAAAAAGAGGATTTTTTTGTTATTTTTGTTGGAAAAGTATCATCATATGTTCCTTTAAATATAAGCAGAAAATCAAGTTTTCCCCAGGCAACCCACCATTCTACACTTCATTTAAAATCATTGTGATTGGGCGCCTGGGTGGCTCAGATGGTTAAGCTTCTGCCTTCGGTTCAGGTCATGATCCCAGAGTCCTGGGATCGAGTCCTGCATCGGGCTCCCTGCTCAGCGGGGAGCCTGCTTCTCCCTCTGCCTCTCTCTCTCTGTATCTATCTCTTATGAATGAATAAATAAAATCTTTAAAAAAAATCATTGTGATTGAAAGCACAGAATAGCATAAAGACGCACTGACTTCAGTGATTTTCCTGGCTGAATTACTGGGCTCAAATAGTAATTATGTATAGTACATTTTTAAGATATATGCTTGTCCCTATTTTCAATGAGGGAACACACCATACAGGGGTCAGATGAGTAGACTGAGCAAGGAGTGGCGGGGGGGTGGGGGGGTGGGGGGTGGTATCAAGCATTCTGTCCAACTCTAGGCTGAATTCAGGTAGCACTCAGCACTGAGTCTTTTAAAAATTGTTCCTATTCTACAGGGCATGTTTCATACTATCCCCCCCTCAAAAAAAAATTGCTCAACTGAATACTATTATTCTGCTTACCTCATTTGGGACAATTTATATGGCAGAAACTTCATTCAATGGGCCTATATTCCCCCAAAGTATATTCCGCTGCTGTTAATGGAGGAAACCTGGAGCAAAAAAAGTCCCTGTGGTCAAAAAAGCTAGTGGAAATAAGTATGGTTTAAGCAAGTGTCTTTATAGCAAGATTTCTCAGAGCCTTTACTATGTTAATCAGCATCTTCAGTCAGGGACATAGATACAGTGTTTCTCTAATATGTTTGGCAAGAAGATCCCAGTTTTAACAAGACCTAAGGATCCCTGTTTCCTAGTCAAGGTTTTAGGAAATGCTGCTTAAGGGGGTACATCAAACACTCCAGGCTTCAAGAAGGTTACAATTTCCTTGAGGGGTATTATGAGTTAAGTTGTGTCCCCCTAGAAAGATATGTTGAAGTTTTAACCCCTGTTATCTGTGGATGTGACGCTATTTGGAAATAGGGCCTTTACAGATGAAATCAAGTTCAGTTGCTGTCAGGAGGGTGGCCCCTCACCCAATATGACTAGGGTCTTTATAAGAAGAATGCAGGGGAGGGTATGTGTCATAATGAGCACTGGGTATTATATAAGACTGATGAATCACAGACCTGTACCCCTGAAACAAACAATACATTATATGTTAATTAATTGAATTTAAATAAATTTTTAAAAATAAATTAAAAAAAAAAAGAAGAATGCAATGTGAAGAGACAGAGATGGGAGTTACGTTGCCATAAACCAAGGAAGCCGGGACCCACCAGAAGCTGGCAGAGGCAAGGAAGAATCTTCTAGAAGCTTCAGAGGGAGCACGGCCCTGCCAACTCCTTGATTTCAGACTGTCAGCCTCCAGAGTCAACGTCTGTTGTTGAAGGCCACCAAGTTTGTATTACTTGGTTAAGGCAGCCCTAGGAAACTAATGCAGGAAGGTGAGGAACGTAAGTAACAGTACAAGAGGCAAGGACAGCAGGAGTCGGTCAGGGGTGTCCAATAGCAAGTACAGACAAGGAAGCAGGGCCTGTGAGGAGAACTTTCTGGTGGCTGGGGTGGTCAGAGATGCCTTCCAGGAGGAGTGGGGGCAGGTGGGGTGGAGTAAACACACAGATCTTCTGGATTATTGGGAGAGTTCACACACACACACACACACACACACACACACAGCCTTAAAGACATCATGTAAAACCCTATGATCTCTCCTAGACATCCCAACAAGTTTTAGAAAATATATACATTTTCTATTTTTGTGAGCTTTGGATTTTTAGGTCAGCTTGCCAGTCACGAAAAGAACAGCTAAAGAAGAACACCTAAATAATTAATAATTCTAGATCAAGCCAGTCATACAACCATCCCATTTCAACAGAAAGACCCAGAATAGGAAAAATCACTCTGAAACTTTAAAGCAAAAATCTCCATTGAATAAAACAGCGGTGAAGCTTTGCACGGGGGAAGGGACAGGAATCATAAGAACCTTAACTTTTAGCATGAAATGCATCTGTTAAATATACCTACTAATGGTGTTATTGTAGCTAAAAACAGCGACTTGAAAATGTTGTGCACATTATTACTGTCATTATCCACCAACTGTAAGAATGCTATGTTAAAACTAACTCAAAACACCTCGAGAAAGGTAATTGCTACTAATGGATCTGAAGTGTGCAAAATTGGACATCATTACCCTGTCCTCACATTGTGGGGCCAGGGAAGCTGCTCCAGACAGCGGTTAGTAGGCTCACTCATCTTTCAATCAGGACGGAGGTTTGCGGAAAGGGCCTGGCTCGCCTTCCCTGTGCAGCATGAGGGAAATTCCACACCGCGGAATAGTCTAGGCAAATGTTTCCGGGGCAAAGCTGAGGGCAGGAGACCCTCCAAACTTCCCCCACATTGCGGCCGTTGTGGGGGAGGGGACTGGAGCTACGATAGAATCTTCCTGCCCTGAAACTCTTCCAGGGGCCAATTTGTCAGATCAATTGCCACCAACATGAGTTAAGTATTGCCAACCCTGAAATGCAGGGGAATAACCCAGAATCGAGAGTGATAAAAACCAAGCAGGTCACCTTGAGTCATCTTCGGCTCCCAGACACTGACACCCCCTGAAAAGAGAGCCACCCAGCTGTCCCATGTGACGGAGCTGCTCACCTGCCCTGGGTGGCACCTCCCTCTGGGCCTCTCTGGGTAAGGAGAGTGAGTCATAGTCATCTTCCTGAGCTTGGCCCACCTCCCCCCCAATTGCAATGACTACTTTTACTCTATGCTGAGTTCCCCACTTCCTCACCTCGTATGTCCCCCAAATATCTCTTCTCCGGTGCTAACTGATAATAATAATTAAAATTAAAAACCTGTCCTTGGGGCGCCTGGGTGGCTCAGTCTTTAAGCGTCTGCCTTCAGCTCAGGTCATGATCCCAGGCTCCTGGGATCGAGCCCCTCATCAGGCTCCCTGCTCAGCGGGAAGTCTGCTTCTCCCTCTGCCTCTCCCCCTGCTTGTGCTCTCTCCCTGTCGGGTAAATAAAACCTTAAAAAAAAAAAAAAAAAAAAAACCTGTACTTAAATGTTTCCCAAACTTTCAAGACTAATGTTCCCAAACAGCGCATGTGCCTTTGCATGGAAGTTTCCTTCTTCTGCCCAACTCCCCAGCATACCTCCAACCCCACGCCCATCAGAAAAAAAAAATCCAACACAGTGGATTTTGCCCAGGAATTGCAACCTCTTTTCTCACTCCTGACAGCTTAAGTGGAATTTCCCTCCTTCCTTCTGGCCAAAACACAGGAGTACAAACGAGGGGCCAAATGCCCAGAAACTGCATAAGTAATCTCTGAGCAAGAGAGAGCTGCCTAAATTCTAAATTTAGGGGGGGGAAAAAAAAAGTCCTTCATTCACGTAAGAAATTTCTTCCCCCTCCCCGCCCCCCAATGGCTCTAGATGAGCGAGACTCCCCACGCCTTCGCAAGCCTGTGATCTTGAAGCTCTGAATGAGTGCCTTTGCCCCCAATCAAATCACCAAGACTGAGTGAGAAGCAGGGGTCTGAATGGGCTTGGGTTCCCCAGCTGAGGCTCCACAAAGCACACAGGGGTGATGTACCAGACAGGTAAACCACAGCGGGAGGAAACACTGCTGGGGAAAGCACCTTGGCAAAACATTCTGACTTTTAAAACAATTTTCTTATATGATGCCCCAATATAGATCATTTCAATTATTCATTTGATCATTCATGTTATGTATTTCTTTGTTTATTCAAGAATTAGTTATTTAGCATTTATTAACAGCATTAGCATTCTAATAGGACCTGCCACCAAAAGTGATACAGATGAATCACAGACCTGTACCCCTGAAACAAATAATACATTGTTAATTTTAAAAAGTGATACAGATGCCTATCGAATACACTGAAACCATACAATGAATATAGAACTTATATTCTGATGTGGGAAGGAAAATAATAAACATATAAATACACAGGCCAGGCCTTGATCATTTTTCTTATGAGGAAAAATTCAGTAGGAAGGGATGATAAGGTGAAGTGCTCTTTTATAGGCACTCAGGACATGTGCAAAGAATGGAAAGGAAGTGAGATATCTCAAGGACAGCCTTCCAGGCAGCAGGAGAAGTGTGAAGACCTTGAGCAGGGAGTTTCCAGAGGGAGTTGAACAACAACAAAGAAGCCAGGTGACGGGAGCACAGAGCAGGAGGAGAGGTAAACAGCAGCTGATAATCTCAGGGAGGCTTTGGGATTTTTAACTGGAGGGAGGGACGAAGCCACTGGAAGGTTTGAGAGAGGAGGGGTAAGACCTGCTTTAAAAGGATCCCGGTGACTGCTGCTTGGAGCGCAGGGACAAGGGTGGGAAGGGCAGCCCAGCTAGGCCCAGCTAGGGAGCTACTGCAGCAATCTGGGGGAGAGACGTGGGAGATGGGGCAAGGGAGATGCAAAGAAGCAGTCAGATTATTCTGGGAATGTTTTGGAAAAGAGGCCAGTAGGATTTGCTCATGGGTGGGGATGTGGGGAGTCAAACTCCAATTGGAATGACTAGAAGAATTGACAAGGTGGGCGGATCCCAGGTTGGCCCCAGTCCACCACCAGCAGTGGGACTCTGTACTTCTTCAGCTCTCTGGGTCTTCATCTCTAAGGCGATGGACGAAAGAATTCTAAAGTTCCCACGGACTTGACATTTTTCACTTCGTTCTTGTCAAGAAGTAAGAGCATAAAGAGGATCATTTTCTAAACACTCAGGTTTTACATCAGTGTTCTTAGGGTTCAATTAATCCTCTTTTCAAACACCTATGTTGTCATCATCCAATTTCTTCTTCAATTTTCAGTTAATTCAGCTCTGCCCAAGCTCCACTGCCCAAGGCTTTGCCTGTGACTAGATCCGTGCTCCACACCACTACCAACAACTTCAGGAAAACTCGGATCTTCTGCAAGATTTCCGATTTCATTTTGTAATCTGTTTATGTTTTATTTGCATTAGTGTTGTCAAATGTTTCCCATACTCTGAAATTAGAGATGGACTGAAAGCCAAAACTGTTAAAGATATTGACCCAATGGGCAGGGTTAAAACTCCGGTGTTAAACAGGGAGGAATGTATGAGTGGAGACTGACTTTATAAGTGGTCCCATTATTACTGAGAATTTTCTTGTTAGAATGATTTTTCCTTCCATATGCAACTGGACTCAGATAATGCATACTCAGAGGACAAAAGGATCCCTACACCAATGAAACAGCTTCAAAAGGTTCTCATAATGGGTCTGAAATGTCTGCTAGCAGATAGGCTTCTAGTTCCAAGTCTGTTTTATATATTATTATAATTATGAGTACTAAATATTCAGTGGGTCCTAATAGAGAAAACATTTTAGAAAACGTGTCCCCAGATTTATCATTTATTTACTATATAGATATACAGAAAATGAAGAAGAAAAATGGGTAACAATGTATTTCTTATTTTTCTTTAGAAGAAAAATGGGTAACAATGTATTTCTTATTTTTCTTTAGAAATAAATTCATTTTTCTTCTTTCTTTTTAATTTTGGCAATAGCCCAATATCATCACACAGCCCTCGACTACTCCAGGCTGACACGGGTCTTGACTTGCTGCCCACAGCAAACCGCGAGGAGGTCCCCAGCCAGTACGGCACTCTCTGGAATGAGAGAGGTTGGAGGAGCCAAGAGAAGCATGCTGATGAGAACAAAGGGTGACAAGAGACCAGTGAAGTGATGGCGGGTGGTCCTGCTGAGGTTCTCTTTGTGTCCTTCACCCTTTCACTTGAGTTTCATGGTACAGATTCTATGGAGGAGCCATCCCAGGGCCCTGGCCAAGAATGAGCCCTGTTGGGGCGCCTGGGTGGCTCAGTCATTGGGCATCTGCCTTCAGCTCAGTTCATGATCCCGGGGTCCTGGGATCGAGCCCCACATTGGGCTCTCTGCTCGGCAGGAGGCCTGCTTCTCTCTCTCCCATTCCCCCTACTTGTGTTCCCTCTCTCGCTGTGTCTCTCTCTGTCAAATAATAAATAAAATCTTAAATAATAATAATAATAATAATAATAATAATAATAATGAGCCCTGTTAGGGATCCTGCTTGTCCTTAGATCACTTCTGCTGAAGCAATTGAGGAGGAAAGGTAGCATTCCTCCTGCTCTGTCCTGGGTGGATTAAAACAAAACAAAACAGAACAACTTAGAGGAACAGAGGAAGGGAAGTAATATCATTCCCATTTGCTAGTTCAAGCTTTTTAAGAAAATAGAGAATTTGGTGTATGGGGGGAAAAAAATCTGGGACCTAAGTTTTATAGCAGCCAGAGGGATGAGCTAGGGAAAGAGAAACAAAGGAGAAGATGGTACCCCATTAACACCTGTAGTTTCTTTGAAAGCACACGTCATGGGGATGAAGCATATGGTAAGTACTGCAGGACTTATCAATACAAGGGGGAAAACACTTCGAAAACCTACATCCTTCTTATGCGAGTGCATGTAAGAGAGAGCCAATTAGCAATTACTTCTATTGCTTGAATTAATCTGGCACTAACTAAGCATTCACATTAGCTCAGAGATGGAAATAGGAAAAAAATCGTGTGCCCCCGCCTCCCTCACACACCACACATATGCACACACATTCAGGCACACAGGCTAGCATCCCGTGATAGACATCGCTATATGATACTGATCATGGAAGTTCCATGTGAGCTGCCTGAACCAGCACTTGAGACAGTGCCTGCTACATAGCAAGTGCTTTGTAAATATCTGTCCAATGAATGAATCACTGCACTCTTCCCTACTGAGCCTAGACACTTCCTTAGAGTCTTGCTCAACACAGCGTTGAGTTCCAGTTTGCTATCAATCAAGTAGCTGTGGCACACAAATGGAAACCTGCTTGCCGTCCCTTCGTGATTAGCTATATTGTAACACTCTCCCTTCAAGGAGCGGGAAATATAAGTAGATTCCTGGGCTACCTTGAGCTCCCTCATGACATCCAGGCTAATTTGATGGAATTGTGTTCCCATGAGGCATACAGCCTCAACTATTTGTAAAACAAATTCTGTTTGAAACATAGAGATATTTATCAGTGCTGCTTGCACATGCTTAATAATGATGTTTTTCTTTAATTACTGGGTTTGAAGTATATTTTAAGATTTCTTTTTTTGGTAATTCAGGTAGATATCATAATCCTCACCAATATTTCCAGTTCTCTTTCCTTCCTGGACATGCAGATGATCACATTTTCCTGACCCCAGGCAATTAGGTGAAGTCATGTGCTTAGTTTTGACCCAAAGGCCATAACCCTATGTCACTTCCAGGTTGAAGCATTTAAGAGACCACGCTCAGTTTTCTGTACATTCATCATCTGCCATGGCAATCCCAAAATCATGTCTCAGGATCAGGATGCTGCAAAATTCAAGCAGACTGGATCATTGAGTCTCACTCCACTGGATGAGTGAGCAACAAATTTGATTACGTAAAGGCACTAAGATTTTGCTCATATTTGTTACCACAGCATTTCCCAGCTTGTCCTGACACAGCAAGGAATGAGGTCCGCCAGCTCTGATGCAAGATCTGATCCCCAAGTTCAGCCCAGTGCCATTTAGGAGTGGCAACCAGATTCTCAGAAGTTACAGGGGCCAAACAGGTGATGGGTGAGCAAAGCAGCTGGTAGAGAAAAGAGGTAGGGATGGAGAGGATAGTGGACTCAGGAGAGAGGGTCTGGGAGGGACAAAGAAGGTGGACAGAAGAATCCATTACCAGGAAATGTGTGGTCATACATCTGTCCTTACCTAAGACATCAGACACACACCCGATACCATCTAAGTGAACCCCTGGACATCACTTCTAACTCTTCTTCACTCCCCTCCTCTGTTCTGAAACCTCCTTCACATTCAGCCATGTGTGCCCTCTCCCTTCCGCCAAGTGAAGCTAAGTAGAACACTCAACTGATTGGAGCTGGGGTTTCTGACACTGTGTTTTTAAAAAACCTAGTTCCATAAAGCCAGAGCAAAGTGGAACCTTACTCCAGATCCTAGTTTGGCAAGTATATAACAAGAGACTTAAGCTTAACCTGACTTGATCCAGTAATAAAGATTTTGCATGAATTTCTGTTTCCCAAGACAGGTTCCAGGAAAGGTAGCATCACCCCTAACAGCAAAAAACTGAAAATAGTCAAAATGATCAGCAAAAGAAGAATAGCTAAAAACAAACAACATAGTGGGATGTAGAAATACAATATAATGTTAGGTGGCCAAAAAAATACAGTTTTCTATACAAAATAATCTCAATTTTACATAACAATATATAATGCATAAAGACTCAAAGGAAAGAAATTAAAAATGTTACCAGTGATTATCTCTGAGGGATGGGTTATAGTGATTTTTATTTCTTCTTTGAAAGTGTCTACATGTATCAAGTTCTGTTTAATGAATATATATTATTTTAAATTAGGAGAAAGTTTTTATTTTAAACAAAATAAATCTGTATCAGGGCTTCAGTGATTTTAATTATTTCAGGGTATGTTCTGGGGTGAGGAAAACTTTAGCCCAACCATCTATACCTTCTAAATGCAATCCTAGGCAATAGTCACTAATGTTCAATATGGTGGCTCTGTTGAAGGGATGTTTTATTTCTATATTTTTCAGTTGATAGATTACTAATTAAACTAAATACTATTATAACACTATTCAGAGCCTTGTTATTAAATTAGTTATAAAATTTTGGTAATATAAGGCTATCTCCAAGTCAGCTAATCTGAAATCCAGGGATTCTTAAAATAATTCAACATGGCTGGCAGGAAGGTGCTGGATTCTCCATTCTTTTGGCACACCCTATACTCACCCTCACCAGGAGAAACACAGCCAGAGTGTGGGTCATGTGTGGGGAAGAGCCATGCCCCACATTCCAGTTCTAGAGCTGCCCCTTGCACCACAGTCTCCAGGGCCCAGGCATCGAAGCAAGCATGAAATCTGCTCTAATGTCCAAGTAACCTCAAAGCTGGAAGGAGTCTAGGTGGTGTCAGCTTTCCAGGATTGCTTTAAGAATGGGGTATCTTGAAGGTAAGTTTTAGTCTGGAAAATTCTAAGGTGAATCTTGAAGAGAACACACTAGATATGGCTACTGGGGCTTCCAAATAGGTTAAAGCTCCCAGGCACAAAGCAAGGACTTCTTTATCTTCTCCACCTCCCATCCTCAAATTGATGTGGAGCTCATTACATGGAGACCTTTTATTCATGCTGTAGGCTGGCTTGCTGAAGATCAGCCAATCAGCTAGTACTTCTGAACAGTGGCACGTGCTGAGCACTGGCATGGCACCACCAAAGTTTTAAGGCAGATGATCTAGTGCTTCCCAAACTTAAGTGTGCATGCACATCACCTGGGTATCTTACTAAAAGGTATCTTACTAAAACTATGAATTCTGTTCCAGTAGATTTGAGCTGGACCTGAGATTCTAACAAGCTTCCAGGCAATGTTGATGCTTCCAGTACTTGGACAATGGGTTAAGGATCAAAGGTCCAGTGGGCAAAATACATACAAAAACATAAGCTACTATGATTGGATACTTACAATGTGCCGAGTACTATGAAAAGCATATTACATGAGTTCTGTCCCTGGGTTTCTCCCAGCCTTGATCTTAGTAATAGGTGTTTGGAGGGACACTGAAGCTATTGAGACAGATAGGTGGTACCTATGGTCAAACCTCTGCCTACATGTGGATGAGCCACAGTTAGTTGGCAGGTCAATCCCCTACCACACTTAAACCCTGCCTTTGGGCACTTAATATGAAGATAAGATCCAGTAACCTCAGGAGCTGATGCTTAACCTACAGGACACCACAATAGGAATATAAGTGCTACACATGGGACTTTAGAATGCATCATGTCTTAGATCCTTTCTAACCCTGAGATTCTAGGAACCTATGAACACACCAGATGTAGAAACCTATAAATGGCCACTAGCCAACTTCTGGCCAAGCAAAAACACCATAAGAGCACAGACAGGCAAAGCATATTATTCCTAAGCAAGGTTTTTAGCGAAATTAAACATCTTTCACGTTAGAGACTTTCTTCTACCGTCTGTTCACATAAAAAGTGAAGTGCTTAGAAGCTGATTGGAAGCTCTGTATGTGGGGATGTGGCTTATCTACTGGTAAAATCTAAGGCCCTCCCCAGATCTACTGAAACAGAATTTGCATTTTTCACAAACTTCCAGGTGATGTTCATACACAAAAGCTTGAGAAGCACTAGACCACATACCTTTTCTGCCCTGTTTACCGCTGCATCCCCATGACAACGTGTGGCATCTACTAGCTGCTCAGTAAATAGTTATTGACTGGTTATTATAATGACTGTAATTTATGATGAAATTACATGATAAATATTAATTTTAAAAGCAGCCCAATAGCTCATAGTTCTAAGGCACCAAACAGTCCTGACATTGATTCTGGTGGCATTGTCATACTAGCAGGACGTGGGCGCTTTCCTTCCTTAAAGCAATTTCTGCTTCCTGCTAAAACACTGCTAAAATAATAGGCCAAGGCATGTATGAAGGACAAAGAAAACAGGAGAGGAGAAGACTGCACACAACACATGTCTCCAAATATTGTGGGGATGGCAAGTGTGTGCATGAGTGAAAACTGGCTTAGCAGAGTGGAAAAATATGAAACCTAACAGCCTGTAGAGGCAATTCCCCTGACATGGGATTGCTTCACAGTAGAGGACCCACAGAAGCTCAAGTATCTTCTTCAGAAGGCAGGAGGATGGAGCTGGAAGATGAGAATTGCCTGCTCCCAACCCTACCTGTGGCAGCCAGACATGATTCCTTCCCAACCCAGCAAGCCCTGGGATGTTTAGTCTTTGTACAATTAGATTGGAGTAGCTCTGGTAGAGAAACCAGGAAAAACAAAGAGTAGAGGTGAGATGCTTTACTGACAGAATGTATTAGGTGAACATTAACACTACCCCTGCTTCCTGCACTACCTCCAGAGCACTGACAACTGGCTTATGTACCCTAAGGAGATTGATTCTTCTCTGAAGAACCTAACCTAAGAGAGACAATCAACAGACACTGATCTGTGATGCATCCCCAATAAGATGACCTCATCCCATCAATCATCCTTCAGTGAAGTCTACCAATAGATAAGCCTTGCCGCACACACAGAGCTTGCAATCTCTCTGAAAGCTTCAATTTCAGTGAGCCAGTGTCACAGGAAAGACTTCACCATGAAATACAGAAACCAAAGCAAATAAACCAAGGGAAATTTAGAAGGTACAACAGATTATGTTTTCCAAAAACAGCCACAATATTTCTGTTTCCACATTTTCTTTAAAACTTTGCCCCTTCTTTCATTGAAAGGTGGAGTTGATGTTGAATCTGGGTGGGATTTCAACTAACAGAGTTGCACTGTCCAATATGGGAGCCCATGGCCATTAGGTACATGTGGCTATTGAGTACTTGAAATGTGGCTATAGCAACTGAAGAACTGAAATGATAATTGTATTCAATTCTAAATAATTTAAAAACTGAACCAGTTTAAAATATTTTCCACTAACTTTTTTGACTGGACTCTATTTCACACCAACTATTAAAATTCCAGCATCTGGTAAAAAAAAATTTGGCATCTGAACTGTGATGTGTATAAATATAAAACATAAACTGAATTCCAAAGACAAGATAAAAACAAAATGTAAAATACCTTACTAACTGATTACATATTACAATGATATTTTGAAGATAGCATGTTAAATATACATATTTACATACGATATTTTGAATACAGTATGTTAAATAAAATATATTATTAAAATTAATTTCACCCCTTTCTACTTTTTAAATGTGGTACCTAAAGAAAACTTAAAATTACACATGTAGCTCACATTATATTTCAATTGGACAGCACTGCAACAGAGGAAAGGGGAAATGACCCTATGTGACTTTTGAGGCTGGGTACTAAAATGGATGAAGCTTCCAGTCAGCTCTCACTCTCTTAGGACAATGCACCTTTAGGAGCCCTGAATCATCACACAGAACTCTGATGTCCCTTGACCTGCCATGCTGGAAGGAATGCATGTTGCTAAGAGAAAAATGCCCCAACTGTTTGGATCTTCCCAACCCAGACACCTGACATATGAGTGAGCCTTCAGACAATTCCAGCCCTAGCTGACATGGAATGGGCCAAAAATGAGCTATACCCGCTAAGTTCTGCTCAAATTGAAGACTCATGAGCAAAAATAAATATTATAATAAGCCACTATGATGGGGGGGGGGGGGGAGTTTGCTACACAGCACTAGACAGCACCAGACACATAGAACAGAGGGAATCATGCTAGAAATAGGCAAAACAAACACATAAAACCAAAACTATAATTCCTCTCTCCTTCAAAAGTCATATATATATATGTGTATATATATGTATATATATAATTCATAAAATAAGAATGGGATGCTATAAAATAGGTATACAAAGAAAAGAAAGAGTCTTGAAAATTAAAAAGATGACTGCTGAAAGAAAACTCAATAGAAATACTGGGAGATTAAGTTGAAATTTCTGAGAAAGAATAAAAAGAAAATAGAAAACAAAAAAAGTTTTTTTCATCACTCAAAAAGGCCCAAACTTAGCTAATAATAGAAATTCCAGCAAGAACAGCAAACAGAAGAAGTAACACAATAAATGATCTCTAGGCTGAAGGACATGAGTTTCCAAATCAAAAGTTCCTACCAAAGTCTCATCATTAGGAAAACTGAGAAAAAAAGGCACTTGACTGGGAAATTCAGAATAAAAGGAATTGAGAAAAGATCTTAAAAGCTGGGGTGCCTGAGTGGCTCAGTCAGTTAAACATCTGCCTTCGGCTCAGGTCATGATCCCAGGGTTCTGGGATAGAGTCCCACATCCGGCTCCCCACTCAGTGGGGAGTCTGCTTCTCCCTCTACCCTTCCCCCCTGCTCGTGATCTCTCTCACTCTCTCAAATAAATAAAATCTTAAAAAAAAAAAAAAGACCTTAAAAGCTTTCAAAGAAGAAAAAAAGCGTTGCCCAAAGGGTCAGAAACAGGAATACAATGCAGAAGAATTGCCTTTTAAAATTCTGAATGAATGCCTCCAGCTTAAACTCTATACCTAGCCAAACTATCCAATAGGAAGGAATTATGTATTCTCAGGCAAAACACTAAAAAAAAAAAAAAAAAAGGATCTCCTCTGCACCCTTACTCTGAAAGTTACTAGAACAAGAAAGATGAAGATGTAGGATTCAGGAACTTGGAAATCTAACACAGGAGAGACTTGAGAAGGATTCCCAGGATGATGGTGAAGGTGTTTCAGGACAGCTGAGCTCTTGCTCTCAGGCTGAGAATCTTCCTGGGTTGGAGCTCACCCTGAGGCAGCCTGTCAGGGAGGCTCAGCTAGGGACAGGGACTGGGATGCTCAGAGAAGATCAGTAGAAAATGAAAACCCAGAGAAAGAAGCAGTAAAACCAGATGAAGGATGGGAAATTAACATCAAAGCCAATTCACATGTAGTTATTTCTAGGTATGCACATTTATGCTTACATCACCTATTCATTAAATGTGTGCACTTCATTCCATAATGTGGGCTCAGGTCTTCTCAGTTAATATTTCTCTTTGATGTCATAAAGTCCTCAGCTAAAGAGGCTGTTTTAGACATTGTAAGCAGAGGTATCTGGACTGGACAGGCACAAGGGATACCATGTGTCAAGATTCTTGTATTCCAAGTGCAGAGGCCATGGGAGCCATAAACTGTCCTTTCACATGCTGGTTTCTGAACAAGGCCTACTCCTGTCTGGATGTTACACTACACGAGTAAATTCCACAAGGCTCCCAGGGTAGGGTCAAATAGTGGAGACTCGTGTTTTGGGGGATCATTTAAAATGAAGCTGCACTATCAGTCTGTGTGAGTTCAGTCAGGTGGCTGCAAGAGCTCAGGCTCGCTCTGTTCCTGATCAGTACTATGGAATTCTAGAAACCTGAAGTCCTGTCCAATGTCAGTGTCTTAGCCACCTCAGACTGCTATAACAAATTATCATAGACTGGGTGACTGAAACAACATACCTTTATTTCTCATAGTTCTGGAAGCTGGAAGTTCCAAGATCAAGTTACTGCCAGATCTGATGAGGGCCTACTTTCTAGTCAGCAGATGCCTCCTCTTTGTATCTTCACCTGGCAAAGAGCCAAGAGAGGCACCTCTCTGAGCCTCTTCTAACAATAGCACTAATCCCATCATGAAGGCTCCACCCTCATAACCTAATAACCTCCCAAAGGCCATACCCCTAATACCATCACAGTGGCCTAATGTTAGGATTTCAACACAGGAATTTTGGAGGGACACCAACATTCAGTCCATAACATCTTCGTTGGAACTTTGCATGTTACTGCTATCTACTGCTGCTTACCTAGAACTCCATTTCCTCTGCTGCTTTGGTAGATTGTGGGACAAGTAGGGTGGAGATGGGGGTGACGTGTCTATGAGGAAGAAGCAACAATTTCCCCTGCTTTGGTAAAGAAAACAACTGCTGAGCAGAAGGCCCTGGGAAGATTCTTCCCCTTTTACTCACTTCTCCCATCACACTAGAATGACTTGTCAATATAGCACTCTTGTATAAAAGATCCTAAAAAACTAAAACATTTTCACTGTTTTCTCCATCCCTTTTGATAAACTTGAATTGCCCAACCAGTGGCTGCTAAACCACAAGTCTAATCCTCCCCCTTAAGAACCATCTCTGACCAACTATTCTCCAAACTAGCTGAGTTTTAGCAGATTCTTACTAAAGCTCTATAGAAATACTACTCTTCTCCAAGGCAGAACACTCCTTCAAAATCTCCTCATACTGTAGCACTCAAACAAAGGCTTATGCTAATGGCACTCTGGTTGATTATCACCTGTGGTTTTTGACGCCAAGGCTCTAATCATTGCCTGTACGCAATGCTGCTCAGCCCAAGTCACTCCCGGTGAGGATAGACAATGCAAGGAGACCCGCCTCTTCCCCCCACCCCTCTCCTGGGAGGCCCAGGGCCTAGACAGCTAAGTCCTGCCCCTGCCTAGTATCTAGTACTTGGCTCTCTTTATGTTGAAGCACAACCTAAGCCTTTGCTCTTCCCTCTTCATTGTCCTTGGTGAAACCTTATGTTGGATTTACTTGACAACTCGGGGCTCTCAACAACAAGATGGATATGGAGCACTAAGATTTTGAAGAAATCCCCAGCCATTCAATGAACTTTCAGGTCTTTGTCCAGCTTCTTACATGTACAGATAAGAATACCAGCAACACCAACTATTTGAAGCTCTGAAGCAATCTTATCAAGAACAGTTTAGAATTTCAGGGACCACTCTAGTAAATTTGGATTATGAGTAAAATAATCCACTTTAGAATCAAAGCGTTCAAAAAGTTCAAATATTTCATGGTCAGTATTTTTTCTTGGTATAAAGAGGCCTATGTAAGAAAGGAAAATTCTAAAATTACTTCTTTAAGGACTCCTTAGAAAAGGTTAGTAAGTCCCTGGATGATCTGAACTCCAAACTTAAACTCCCTTCTTGCTCTCCTAACACAATTGATTGCATACTGACCTCCCTGTGCTTCCCTGAACCTTAACTTCCTCCTCACTCTTGCTCTGCTCCTCCTTCTGCACCTTCCCCAGACCCCCTTTCTTCAGCTCCACTGCCCCTTTCTTCAACACATCCTTCCTCATTGGACAATATTGCTTCACAATGGTTTTTAAGCACTGGTGGGGATGAAAAACATCCCCACATTCAATGGACTTATAACTCTACTCCTTGGTCAATATTAAATTTGCATAATTTAGTTAAGGACTTCCCAACTCCTAGAAGAAAAAAGTTCACTGAAGAATTAAGGATTGTCCTAGGAACATGTATCCTGGGACTCCTTAGACTCTATCAATTTATTTGATTATCAAAATGATGTCATATATAGATCAAAGTTTGACAATGGACAGATAGAAAAAGAGCATAAATATAAGACAAGATCTCTTAGCAGCTTTCCCTGAGATCTTTCATATCAAAATTGAGTGGTCAAAAACCTAGTCCATGAAGCCATTTTCAGACCTCACCTTCCAGGATTACTCTGATCTCCATGTAAGGATATCACAATTGCCTTATCCGCCTTTCTGTGTTGGTGGTTTTAAAGACAGTGTACTTCTTGGAAGGAATCTTACCAGGTACCATTAAATATAAACACTGCAATGAAACTCCAAGGAATCACCCCCATTTGATTCATGATTCCCAAGATATATATACCTACATCCTAGACTACCATATTGATAGGAGATCTAAAACTGAGATGACCTCAGGATTCTTCTGAAGCAAATGGCATCACAAGGAGACAGCTTTCCTGAGAATCTTGATCAAACAGCACACAGCTAGACATGGGCAGCTTTGGCCCATGATCTACTATCAAGACCCCAGACCACAGGAAGCCACTGACTATCATCCCCTTATCTGTCTCTTTTTCCTCCTTCTTTTCATAACTATCTTTTCTCTTCTGTTTGTTTAAAACTTTGTCGAGATGAGATTCTTAAAATTCCTTCCACTAATAATGTTATTTCAGATGCCAGAGATTAAACCTTGGTAAATCAAGAGGATGAACAAAATGCTGGGCAAATTTACTGATATCAAACCTCCCTTTTCCTTGGGTTGAGGATGGAACTGTTCTCCTGGCTGATCCTAGGTGGGGCAGGATCTGGACTAATAAGCATTACCAAGGTACCAAGGCCTTCTGATACTTCTTTTAATACATGTTGTCTCTACAGTCATTCACTGATTCTCTCCAGAGTCTTAAATGCTTCTAGTCAGCCAATTGTTCAAAAAATGATTGAAATTCAACTACAAAGGGAAAACTCACAAGAAACTCTCATAGTAGTCCTCACCAGTGAGTCTGAGACTGCAATCGACGCAAGTTATATAATTTGAAGGAGGGAACAAATCAGAATCTGGCCAGATGATGGGACTTGGTCTCCCTGATGACCAAGAGGAGGGACTGTACTCTTAAATGACTGAAAATTCCCCACTGTGGCCCTTGTATGACTTGGCCCCTGCGGATATAGCTCCCACTGCTCTTGATTAAACCCAATCTCCTACCCAATGGCTGTTAAACCACAAGGTCAATTCCTCCTCATTCCTCCAATTCCTCCTCCTGACAGTGCTCTTGCTGATTTCCTTCCACACCTGCTGACTATGGTTTTACTGTTTAACAATTTTGTACCCACTATGGGCAAAGAATGCAAGGAAATTATGAAAAATTAAAAACTGTTGTGTAAGGGTAGTGAATCTATTTAGAATTGTTCTATTTTCCAAATTTTCTCTAAGGTAGTTATATTATCTTAATATTAACTCTATCTCCTAATGGAAGAGGGGAGAGATGCATTACTTGGTGTCTACACAATTACAACCACTCCAAGAAAACATTTCCAAGAACATCTTAAGAATTTTACATTTTCCACAAAGATAGTCAAGTCTTGGGTCATCTGGGGTATTAGTTTCTTTAAACTTTTCACTTAAAAAAATTAGGCTATTTCTCCCTCAGAAATATGAATATTTGGTTTAGAAATGACCAGTGTCTCAAAAAGCTTTGATTTCCTGCCATCTACTCTTCTCCAAAATGCCAAATTAATGGCATCTGATCCTAACAAACTGAGACAACCATAGCTAAAAATGTCTTTATAAGGGGGGTAGGGAGAGAGGGGGAAAAAGCAGGGGTAATTTTTTCCCAATATGTTTGTCATTATTATAGGTTATATATACAGAAGGAAAGTTAATTAAGCTTTAAAAAAAATCCATCACACATCAATGGCTGCATTTTAATGAGTACAAAAAGTTGAGGTGTTTACTACCAATTAAAGTGGTTTTTAAATAAGCATTAATTAACACAGAAATTCAGAAGAAAGTTATACCTTGTCAAAGAAAGGCCAGTGCAGGCTATGCCCACTTCTGCTCCCATTCATATTCAGATAGTAATTAACACCAACCCTATATTTTCCATAATAATGAGGAGATGCTGTCATGTCTATCAAACAACAACACACACACAAAAGTGGTGGAATTAGAAATTCTCAACCTGAAGTAAACTTTTCAAATTTTTTCCTTCTGGGTTTTTCCCTCATCCGGGTCAGAGTTATTCAAAGAAGAGGTTAGCCTGACTTTAATGGTGGGTTTCTCTCTTTCTTTCTCCCCCTTTTGTGGGGAGCATCATGGAGGAGCGCTCATTGGTCAGAGAGGTGTTGTTCAAGTCCCCACCAGCAAATCAGAGCAAATACCCAATCATGATTTAGGAGGGTCTGCAGTGCTTCTTTTGTTTTTCAATGATTCTGTTAAATTGCATAATCCAGCTCCCTCTACCCCAATTCCTTTTAATAAATTATTATCTATCATAAGGTGGTAAGAAGGAGAAAGACATAAAATCTTTAAAACCCATAACTTAACTAGCACCCAGTCTGATGGATGGTCTCATCCTTGGGTGAAAAGTGATGGGGACTGTGCCTGAATCTGGGGAGGCACTGGGAAAGATGTTATAGGGGGAGGTCACAGGAAAGATGTTCTCAAGTACCTCAAGGCAACAAGCTCCAGAGGCTGATCCGGTGGCTTACAAGTCAGAATCTTCTTAGCAATGACCTTACTCCAACCAAATTAACATACAATTGGCCAATAAGTGAGTACATTAATTTACTAATATAATGGAGGAATTCAGAAATTCCCATTCTAGAGCTTGGAATTCACATGCTCCCTATCCAGTGGATCCCCTTTCCAAGGTCAGCGTGCTTAGGAAAGGTAGCTGAGTTATTTTTTTTTTTTTAAGATTTATTTATTTATTTGAGAGAGCGAGAATGAGAGAGAGTACATGAGAGGGGGGAAGGTCAGAGGGAGAAGCAGGCTCCTCGCTGAGCAGGGAGCCCGATGTGGGACTCGATCCCGGGACTCCAGGATCATGACCTGAGCCGAAGGCAGTTGCTTTAACCAACTGAGCCACCCAGGCGCCCGGTAGCTGAGTTATTGATCAGAATCCTCCTTGGTGAGCTCAAAATCAGAAGAGAGAAGCAGAATGGCTTTGGAATGGCCCAATGGAATTGCCCCTCTGTACCACAGGGAGATTCTCTCATATTCAAAGCACTATGATCCCTGCACAGTGCCTCTCCTTTATATAGTGCTGCAAACACACCCACTTCGGTCTCTCTGGACTCCAATTTTCAGGGCAGATTCCTCCCTCGTTCACCGACACGTTTTGCTTTATCTAATGGTAAATTTCCTCATGTAGTGTTAATTTACTTAGTCAAATTCTCAACACGTGAAAAGCTCTTCACAGTCACAGTCTTTCATGATCCAAGGATAGAACACCAAACAAGAAAGATCGACTCCAGGAGTCCATATTGGACAGGTTTTAAATCAATTTGGCTAAGTTGCTGTAGAGTCAATTCTTGAAGCTAAAGGGTGGGAATAGGCCCAGGAGGAGGCTGCATCAGCTTCCAGAGAAGGATGATTTCTCCTCAATGGACAAAAAGGTGGCAGGATACTTCCAGAAATTCACACAAAGAAGTAGGACGAAATCTACCCTTCTTCTTGGCTCAGTGTAAGTTCGGCATCATTTATGAATAAAGAGATGGATAAAGAGATGGTTTGATTATACGACCCTTTAGTGCTGGAGTGCATTTTCAGTGTATACTCGTTGCGAGGCTGGGGTAACTCCAGAATTTCTATTTCAGACAGGTTTAAGGAGCGATCCAGTTGGAAAGGGCTGAAGAACTTGTCTGGAAGCCACATCTGCAAAGCAAGCATGCCATTTTTTTCTAGATTGAATATACCTGGGGGTGCTGATGAAATTGAGGAAGTAAAAACTGCCATTGGTTGTGGGATCACTGGGGGTGGGGGGAAGGCCTAATTTATCTTTAAATCGTGTACAGGGCCCAGCAGGATAAGTAGTGCAAGACAAGGGTTCAAAATGTTTATTAAATGAATGACAAGTGAGCCTTTAGTTCCACGTCAAAGACAACAAAGTCATGCCTGTGTTTTTTCCCTCACAAGCCTGCTGGCTTCTGTCTAGTTTTGTGACCAGTGACAGCATGTGTCATTTATACTAACTTGTGTACTTGCCTGGGAAGAGACCGATAATGGACCAGCAAAAAAACAAAAACAAAACAAAAATCCAAAAATCTAAAGAACCCAGGCATTTAGTTAGAAAGAGAACAGGCTAAATTGACACATCAGAGAAGGTGGGGCTGGCAATCAACATGGAGTGGGAGGCAGACAGTGGCCCGAACCTCACTGAGGAGCCACAGAGCACCCATATCCTGCCACTCAACTTGCAGCCACTCTACCTCAACCTTTTTATAAAAACATAGCGGTTCATCGTCCGCACTCACTGCAGTCTTATCTGATCCATTTGTGCAGGAACAAACAGGCTTCAAAGAACAGTTTAGTACCGGTGTGCTTCTTAGGAGAGAAGAGGAAGAGGGTGGCGATCCCCCAAATTCCAGAAGTATGAAAATCTCCTGCCTAACGTGGCTGCCACCTTGGCCTTTGCGTCTCATTCCTTTCACTGCTGTTTGCCTTTAGAGGAAAAAAAATGCTCATTTGGGCAGTGTTTAAACATGCAGCAGATTGTACTTCTTTCTGGGGAAGTGTGGATATGGGTAACATGCCTCCTTGGTCAAAATCTGGCAAAATGAAACGTCCTTTTCTCTGTAATTCCTCAGTTATGTTACACCCATTATCTTGCTTTATTAAAATGGAAAGAACTTTCCTCTATGTGTGTCTCATTCTTCCATTTATCAGAATTGGGATAGATTGTGCCTTTCTACTCAATTTGGACAATGAAATGAGTTTCATTTTTATTTATGGGCTTCATAAATCCGTCTCACTTGCTGCTTTTCATGCCCCAGTTCCACACTGTTGTGTTGGGATTTCCCACCCTGCCAGGCAATTAAACCAAAAACTCGTGGAAAAATTTTTTTCTTTACAAAACTCTTTTAAACCCAAAATATACATAATCATCTCCATTCCGGGTCCAATATATGTAAGGGATGGGATCTCTAAGTCTTCTTTTGGAGCATCCGATTTCCCAGGTTAATTCTTCCCAGATTAATTCTGTCGTCGCCAAGCCCTCATTTGAGTTCTAAAGGTTAGTTCAAAGTTCCAGGACGGAAAGAATTCTTTAATTTTAGATCCTGTGTTTCCAAACCAGGCACCAGGCTTGTGACAGTACAAAACAGTGACTCCCGTGGAGGGACAGCAGCGGGCTCACACTCCGTGATCACCTGAGCTCAGGGCAGGATGAGCCCAGAAACAGTTCTACGTTCTAGGACAGACTCAAAGAACAGACAAACCAAAACCCCAGCCAAACCCAATCACATAGCCCTACGGCTTTAAAGGAAGGGTGGAGAGACAGAGTCCTGTTTCTCAGTACTTTACCACTCTCAAAGGAAGTTACTGCTGTTTTTCTAAATATACAACCCAACAGCAGGCTTCTACCTGATAAGGCTGCATCCAAGAGGAGCTGATAGATCTGATCCAATCTAATAGAATTTACAGATTGGGCTCAGGTGTAGTTCAGTTCTGTAACACAGAAGTCCAGGAAAAGAAACCCAATAAAACTGTTTAGACAGAAACCCAGCAATTTGCATTTTGGATAGTTTAGACACATGCCAGGCTGAAGTTTACTTTGATCTTTTCTCTGTTTCAATCACACACACACACACTGTATCTATATATATCTCAACTAGGGGAAGTGGGCAAGTAATGTTTAAATCTGGCCTTACCAGGCTGTTTACTTTATTATTTTTTTTTAAGATTTTATTTATTTATTTGAGAGACAGAGAGCAGGAGTGAGAGGAGGGGCAGAGGCAGAAACAGACTCCCCACCAAGCAGGGAGCCTGACACAGGGCTCGGTCCCAGGACCCTGGGATCATGACCTGAGCCAAAGGCAGACACTTAACCGACTCAGGCACCCAGGCGCCCCGAGGCTGTCTACTTTAGATCAGGAACCATGGCTGGTTCCTCTTTGTGTCTAGTCCATGGAAGGTGCTCCATGTTTGTTAGACTCATTTATCTGAAATTCTTTGTAATGTGAGGTAAGCTGGCTGCTTCAATTGTCATGCCACTAATCACAAGGGTTGACCCAGATGCTCTGGCTGACTGGAAAGGTGTTCCCTTCCTCCATGTGGAGTCTGGGAAAATATGAGCTAGAAAGCAGGAGTTTGTGAGTGTGTCTATTGCACGATGTTGACACGGTTGACACAAGTATTTTGGTCCAGCTGGCAGGTATCTCCCTGGAGTGGAGATGGGTGGATCAGAATGTGATGAGAATGTCACCAGCCATTAGGATCACCCACCTCCCTTTGCAAACCACACAACCTTCTGGCTTCAAAGGTACTTGCCTCATAGGGAGAACAGAGCTAACATGAGTATTCTCGCTCATTTAGCAGTTACTCTTATTATGGAAAATGAGTAAACTGACATTCTGACTTACATCATAATCTTTTGAACTTCTGCTAATGTGGGTCTATCCCCCTGAACCTGGTAACTGATGGTGAATCAAGTTCTGGACCAGGCCAAGATGGGGTCTAGAGTCCAAATTGTGCTAGCCACAGCAGAGGTATGATACCTCAGAATTTCCTGGCTCCACAGCCAAGCTAGTCCTCTTAAACATTTCTAATACTACACATCTCGGGAAGTACTCAATTCTACCTCAGGGATACTGCATGCTAAAATAAGCAAGAGAAATACTAGTGAGAATAAGCACTTTCTCTGTCTCATTGGATTGCTAAAGTGCATTGAAGTAAAATTTCTCAAAGAACAAAATGGTGCTTGCAAAAAATAAATTCCTTTCCTTAATAAACACCAAATGGAGATGAGCTTGAACCAATATAGAGACTCAAGGTCATTTCATAAAGTTGTGCAAGTTGTAGACTGTACAAGGGCACCATCAAAGAGGCACCTTTCATATCATAGGCATTGTAGATTTTTTAATTTACTGGCCAATAGCAGTAAATGCCTGGAAGAAAGTCTGCCTTTTTCTAAATCACACAAAGATAAATAAAGGCTGGCAGTAGCTCTGTAGGAACCCGTATCTAGTAAAAGGACAAGGTAGCTAGCATCTTCTTTTATCTTTTTTCACTACATATATAATATATAAAAACATATTATATATTATATTATATATATATATATAGCCACCCCATAAGTCCCTCCATGGGTCCCAACTCAACCATAACCTCTCCCTTCCCCCAAAGTAACAATTAGCTATTATAGCTGTCACTTCTTTGCATTTTTTAAATCATTTTATCACCCAAATGTATATCACTAGACAATATTGTTAAGTCTTGCCCTTCTTAAAAAAATTTATTTTTTTAAGATTTTATTTATTTATTTGACACAGAGAGAGAGTACAAGCAGGGGGAGCGGCAGGCAGAGGAAGAGAGAGAAACAGACTCCCCGCTGAGCAAGCGCCGGATGCAGGGCTCCATCCAAGCATCCTGGGATCATGACCTGAGCAGAAGGCAGACGCTGAACGACTGAGCCACCCAGGCGCCCTATTTCCCAGTTTTCAAGAGATGAATTGGTTTATCTTCTCTGAAGGTGACCAATTCTTTTTAATATCATTATCAAATAATGAACTTAAACATATATGATAAGTTTCAATTCTTACCATTATTGAAGGTCAAACTGTCCCATCTTTGACCAGTAGGAGGCTCTGAGTCTTTTTGACATGACTCTAGAAGTCTTTAATAGTTTCCTTGTTATCTATAATGTTCCAAGTTCATTTTATAAACTTCCTGCCCTAGACTTATTTCTCCAAGAAGCCCTAATTTCTTTTATAGACAAATGGTATTTCAAAACCACAATCTGGGTACTAGAGATGCTCTTTGCTAAATTAGACATAGCTTCTAGGACTTTTCAGTGAAAAGAACTAGGAAATAATATTGATTCAAAGATAAAAACATCTCATAAATTTACATTGTACTTTCTTTGCAAATTCAACACTATACAGCTTTTACTTCACCAATCTATAACAGTGGAATCTCTGATCTCTCATTCTGCGAATCCTGGGTTCTTAAAAGCAGAGGGAATGACAGAATTAGAACATCCCAGTGTTACTGTTTTATCCCACATTACACAGCAACAATCTCAGAATGACAATACTAATATCACCATCAATATGATTCTCAAAAACATTTAAATTTTTTTGCATACATTCTCCCTACTTTTCCCATTAAAAAAAAAAAGTTCTACTACATTTACACTGAGAGACCATGTAGCCATTGACACTATACTCTCTCCCCTTTCCTTAGTCCTCTGTTAGTCCTATTTCTACAGGACAACTATTTAATGTATAAGTTCTTATGTTGGTGTCTTTCTCATTTCTTCAGTCATTTACAACACATTCTCTACTAGATTCCTCAGGAATAGCTCATGAGAATAATACTCCCTGAATACTTGCATGTTGATAACTATTTGTGCCCTGTGTTCTCAAAGTCAGTTTTGCTGGGTATAAAATCCTTGGCTCACTTTCCTTACTTTAAATATGTTGTTTCATTTTTCCCCCTCAATAAAGTACTGCTGTTGAAAAGTGTAATTATAAGCTAACTTTTCTGCCTTATAAGTCATGTGCACTTTTTATTCTAGAAGGTCAAGCATTTCCCCTTTTTTTGGTGTTAATCATATTGTCAACGTTCTCAGGTATGCAGCATGCTCTTTCCATGTAGCTTCAATTTTTTTTTTTAATTTTTTAATTTCAAAACGTTCAAAAACATTTCTTGAATTTGTTTTTATAGTTCAGTTGCCTTGCTTTGGTTTTCTTTGTAATCTCCAACAACTATATGTTTGATCTTCTTTGCCTACTTCAATATTTAGCACTTTCTCTTGAATCCTTTTTATCTCTTCATTAATTTTTTTTGTTTTTAAAAATGTTCTGACTTCTAGTTTCCAGTTCCACATGTAAGGAGCTTGGAAGCTACTGATCCATCCCCACAACAAGTATAATTCTGAACAGACTGGAAAACTAACAACTCTTTTGGGAATTGTAAGAGAGGGAAGGGTACACAAGGCAACCTGTTGTCCCCAGGCTGGAGAGAAAGACAGGTAAAGTCACAGCTTACCAGAGCAGAGACTTACAAGTGTAAAACACTGGGAACCAAGGCCAGGGTAGGAAAACCTAAACTGTAATTAACAAGTTGATGGAGGCTCAGGGCAGACAGGTCTGCAAGTTAAAAACTCCAGGGGACTCAGTCACAATATCCCACAATATTGTGAAATATACTTCCAGCAGTTTGACCAAGTTCCCACAGTAAATACTGGAGAAAAATACCCTTGTGCTTCTGTGCTTCCAGCAAGGCAGGGGAAAAGAAATCATTTTGAAATATGCAAGGGCAATCTGTTCTTCTTAACAAGACCTGCCCTCCAGGGAAACTAGTTAACCAGAGCCCAACCTTCTGGGGTATTATCAGAGCCAACTGACCTGGGGAAGGGAAACATCCAACTCCGGTCCACTCTAGCCATCCTGTCCTACCTAAGGGGGTTGAAAAAAACTCTTGTGAAGCTCACAGTCCAGAGGCATAGCCTCACTAAAAGAGTGAGACTTCATCATAGGACGACAGAATGCTTCCTCTTACCTCACATCTCACAGTGATGCTACTAAAGGCCTATTTATAGCAGGTCATTTTACCCAGTACATCATGTCCAGCTATCAAGAAAAAATTACAGGGCATATCCAAAGGCAAAAAACACAACTTGAGGAAACAGAGAAAGCACCAGAACTAGACAGAGCAGGGATGTTCAAATTTTCATATTGGGAATTTAAAACAATTATGATTAATACAGTAAGGGCTCTAATGGATAAAGTAGACAGTGCATAAGAACAGATGGACAATGTAAGCAGAGAGATGTAAATCCTAAGAAAGAAGCAAAAAGAAATGCTGAAGATTTAAAACACACACACACACACACACACACACAAAATCACTACAACAGAAATGAAGAATACCTTTGAAGGGCTTTTTAGTAGACTAGACATGGCTGAGGAAAGAATTTCTGACCTAGAGGATATATCAATAAAATCCTTGAAAACCGAAAAGCAAAGAGAACAAATATTGAAAAAAAACAGACTATCCAAGGACTGTGGGGCAAATGCAAAACGTGTGATACACATATAATGAGAACACCAGAAGGAGAAGAAAGGAAAAGAAAAAGATACTGAAACAATAATGACAGAGAATTTCCCCAAATTAATGTTAAGACATCAAACCACAGATCCAGGAAGCTCAGACAACACCAAGCAGAATAAAGTCCAAAAAACCCACAAATCAAACCAAACCAAACAAAAACAAACCACTACACCTACACATACCATTTTTTTTTAAAGATTTTATTTATTTATTTGACAGAGACGGAGATAGCGAGAGCAGGAACAAAAGCAGCAGGAGTGGGAGAGGGAGAAGCAGGCTTCCCCCTGAGGAGGGAGCCCAATGTGGGACTCGATCCCAGGACCCTGGGATCATGACCTGAGCCAAAGGCAGACGCTTAATGACTGAGCCACACAGGCACCCTACACATACCATTTTATACCACAGTAAAGATAAAGGAAAAATTCTGAAAGAAGCCTAAGTAAAAAGAATACCTTAACTACAGAATAACAAAGGTAAGAATCATATCCAACTTCTCAGAAACCATGTAAACAAGAGAAGAGAGTGAAATATTTAAAACATTGAGAGAAAAAAAACACCAACCTAGAATTTTGTACCTTGAGAAATTAACATTCAAAAGTGAAGAAGAAAAAAAGACTTTCTCACAAACAAAAATTGAGGAAGTTTGTTGCCAGATTTCTACCTTGCAAGAAATGTTAAAAGAAGTTCTTTAGAGAAAAGGGAAATAATATAGGTCAGAAACTCAGATCCACATAAAGTAACAGAAAACATTAGAGAAGGAATAACTGAAAAACCTTTATTTTCTTATTCTTGACTGATCTGACAATAATTTGTCCAAAATAATGCCAATAACATAATCAATTATGTATGTATATATATATACACACATATATGTAAATGCATATATATAACTATATATATGCATATATATGACAATAATTTGTCCAAAATAATGCCAATAACATAATCAATTATGTATGTATATATATATATATATACACACATATATGCATATATGCATATATATAGTTATATATTTATTTAATTTCATTGTGGTTTGAAAGCAGACAAATGATTTCTGTTCTCTTAAATTTGTTAAGAAGTGTGTCATTGGGCGCCTGGGTGGCTCAGTCGGTTAAGTGGCTGCCTTCGGCTCAGGTCATGATCCCAGGGTCCTGGGATCAAGCCCTGCATCGGGCTGCTTAGCAGAGCCTGCTTCTCCCTCTCCCTCTGCCGCTCCCCTTGCTTGTGCTCTCTCTCTCTCTGTGTCAAATAAATAAACAAAATCTTTAAAAAAAAAAAAAAAGAAGTGTGTCATTGCCCAGAATGTGGCATATCTTTGTAAATGTTCCATGTGAGCTTCAGGAGAATATATATATATATAGTTATATATATATAGTTATATATATATATGCATATATATAGTTATATATATATATGCATATATATATATATGCTTATATATAAGTAAAATGAATGACAGCAATGATACAAGGGACAGAAGGGAGGAATTAGGATTATTTTGTTATTATAAAGTACTCAGACTACCTGTGAAGTGATATAATATCTGAAAGTGGACTTGGATTAGCTGTAAATGCATATTGCAAACTCTAGGGCAACCACTAAAAAAGAAGAGAAGGGAGGGGAGGGGAGGGAAGAAGAAAGGAGAGGAGAAGAGAAAGGGAGAGAAAAGAGAGAGTGAAAGAAAGACCAATATGCTAAGAAAGGAGAGAAATTCAAATTACACAAAATGCTCAATTAAAACAACAGGCACAAAAAGAGCAGAAGACAAAACTACAAAGAACAAGGGTGGGATGCCTGGGTGGCTCAGTCAGTTAAGCTTTCCATTCCTGATTTTTGCCTCAGGTCATGGAGATGGAGCCCCATGTCAGGCTCTGCACTCAGCAGGGAGTCTGTTTCAGATTCTCTCTCCCCCTCTCCCTCTGCCCCTCCTCCTGTATGCTCTCTCTCTAAAATAAATAAATCTTTTTAAAAAAAAGAACAAGGGCAAAAAATAGAGAAGAGTAATGAATATTAATCCAATGATATCAATATCACTTTGAAAGTCAATGGTCTAAATGCACCAATTAGAAGACAGAGATTGTCAGAGTCAATCACAAAAACAAGAACAAACTATATGTTGTCTACAAGAAACCCACTTTACACATAGAGACACATATAGATTAAAATTAAGATTAAAATTAAAGTGGATGGAGAAAAATACACCATGCTATCACTAATTAAAAGAAGGAGTGCTACATTAATTTCAGATAAAGCAGACTTCAAAGAAAGGAAAGTTATCAGGGATAAAGAGAGGCATTATGCAATGAAAAAGAATAAATTCTCTAAGAAGACATACTAATCCTTAATGTGCATGTGCCTAACAATAGAACGGCAAACCATGTGAGGCAAAAACTAATAGAATTGCAAAGAGAAATAGATGAATCCACTAACATAGTTGGGGGATTCAACATTCCTCTATCAGAAATGAACAGAACCAACAGGCAGAAAATTAGTAAAGACGAAGTTGAACTCAACAACACCATCAATCAACTAGATATAATTGACATCTATAAACTACTTCATCCAAGAACAGCAGAATATATATTCTCCTGAAGCTCACATGGAACATTTACAAAGATATGCCACATTCTGGGCAATGACACACTTCTTTTTTTTTTTTTTTTAAGATTTTGTTTATTTATTTGACACAGAGAGAGAGAGAGCACAAGCAAGGGGAGCAGCAGAGGGAGAGGGAGAAGCAGGCTCTGCTAAGCAGCCCGATGCAGGGCTTGATCCCAGGACCCTGGGATCATGACCTGAGCCGAAGGCAGCCACTTAACCGACTGAGCCACCCAGGCGCCCAATGACACACTTCTTAACAAATTTAAGAGAACAGAAATCATTTGTCTGCTTTCAAACCACAATGAAATTAAATAAATAAATATAAATATATAAAATATATAATATAAATATTAATTAAATCAGTAACAAAGGATGACTGGACAATCCTAAAATACATGGAAATTAAACAAACCAAAAACCATTTGAAATTACACATGGGTCAAAGAAGACATCTCAAGATAAATTTTAGAATATTCTGAACTAAATGAAAATACAACTTACCAAAATTTGTGGGATGCAGTGAAAGTACTTAGAAAGAAATTTACAGCATTGGGTGCATATATTGGGAAAGAAGAAAGATCTAAAATCAGTCTTCTAACTTTTTACTTAGGAAACTATAAAAAGAAGAGCAAATTAAATCCAAAGTAAGCTGAAGTAAACAATAAAATTTAAAGCAGAAATCAATGAAATTGAAAACAGGAAACCAAAAGAAAAAAACAAAAACAAAAACAAAGGCTGATTCTTTGAAAAGATCAATAAAATCTATATGCCTCTCACCAGACAAAAAGAGAGAGGACAAAAATTACTAATATCAGAAATGAAAAGGGGGATACCATATGACCTCACTGATATGAGAAATTCTTAATCTCAGGAAACAAACTGAGGGTTGCTGGAGTGGGGGGTGGGGTGGGAGGGATGGGGTGGCTGGGTGATAGACATTGGGGAGGGTATGTGCTATGGTGAGCGCTGTGAATTGTGCAAGACTGTTGAGTCACAGATCTGTACCTCTGAAACAAATAATGCAATATATGTTAAGGAAAAAAAAAAGAAGAAGAAGATAGTAGGAGGGGAAGAATGAAGAGGGGGAAATTGGAGGGGGAAACGAACCGTGAGAGACGATGGACTCTGAAAAACAAACTGAGGGTTCTAGGGGGGAGGGGGTGGGAGGATGGGTTAGCCTGGTGATGGGTATTAAAGAGGGCATGTTCTGCATGGAGCACTGGGTATCGTGCACAAACAATGAATCATGGAACACTACATCAAAAACTAATGATGTAATGTATGGTGATTAACATAACAATAAAAGTCAAAAAAGAAAAAAAAAGGGGGGGATACCACTACAGACCTTACAAACATTAAAAGGATAATAAAGGAATACTATAAACAACGCTATGCTCACAAATTTGAAAACCTAGATGAAAATGGACTAATTCCTTGAAAGACACAATTTGCCAAAAGTCATACAAGAGCTAGGTAATCTAAATAGGCCTATATCTATTAAATAAATTGAATCAATAATAATAGTTAACAGACTTTCAAAACAGAAAGCACCAGGTCCAAATGAGTTCACTGGTGAATTCTATCACACAATTAGGAAGAAATTATACCAAGTATCTACAAGCTATTCCAGAATGCAGAAGCAGAGGGAATACTTCCCAATGCATTCTATGAGGCCAGCATTATTCCAATAACAAAACCAGACAAAGATATTACAAGATATATCTCTCATGAACATAGATGCAAAATTTCTCAACAAAATATTAGAAAATCTAAACAAAAATAATTATACACCATGCCCAAATGAGATTCATTCCAGGTATGCAAGGCTGGTTCAACATTCAAAAATAAACTAATGAATTCTCACATCAACAGGCTAAAAAAGAAAAATCACATGATCATATCAGTAAATGCAGAAAAAGCATTTGACAAAATCAAACCCCCATTCATGGTAAAAACTCTTAGTGAAGTAGGAATTGAGGGGAGATTCCTCAGCTTGATTTCACGTTTAAAAAAAAAAAAAAAAACCCTATAGCTAACATTATACTTAATGGCAAGAAACTTGAAGCTTTCCAGTTAAGATAAGATACAAGGCAAGGATATCCCCTCTCACTACTCCTTTCAACATCATACTGGAAGTTCTAGTTAATGTAGTAATACAAGAAAAAAGAAACAAAAGTTCAGTTTAGACAGAAAGAAATAAAACTATTTGTTCACAAATGACATGGCCATCTTTTGGAAAATCTGAAAAAAAAATTGCCAAATATCTCTTGGAACTAATAACTATACATATATATATATATATATTGCAGTATACAATTTCCTATACAATAGTGGAATTTAAAATTAAAAACACAATACATATTAGCACCCCCACCAAAATGAAATACTTAAGTATAAATTGAACAAAAAAAGGACAAGATCTATGTAAGGAAAACTACAAATAAATGGAGAGATACTCCATATTCATGGATAGGAAGGCTCAATATTGTCAAGATCCATTCTCCCTACTTTGATCTATAGATTCAGTGCAATCCCAATCAAAATCTCAGCAAGTTATTTTGTGGATAGCAACAAACTGATTGTAAAGTTTATAGGGATAGCCAAAATACCCAGGATAGCCAACACAATATTGAAGAACAACAAAGTTAGACCACTGACACTACCCAACTTGAAGATTTAGTGTAAAGTCACCAAGACAGTATGGTAGTGGCAAAAGAATAGAATGGAACAGAACAAACAGCCCAGAAAGAGAACCACATAAATACAGTCAACCAATCTTTGACAAAAGAGCCAGGGGAATACAATGGAGAAAAGATAGTCTTTTCAACAAGTAGTGTCAGAACAACTGGACATCTGCATGAAAAAGAGAAAAAGAAAGAAAGAAAAGAAAAGAAAGGAAGAGAGAGGGAGAGGGAGGGAGGGAGGGAAGGAAGGAAGGAACGAACAAACGAACAAACGAACGAACAAACAGGGAGGGTGAGGAAGAAAGAAAGAAAAAGAAAAATCTAGACATAGAGTTTACATTCTTTACAAAAATTAACTAAAAATGGATCACAGACCTAAATGTAAAATACAAACTATAAAACTCCGAAGCTACAATATATGGAAAAAAAACCCTAGATGACCTTGGGTATGGCAATGACTTTTATATACAACACCAAAAGCACAATCCGTGAAAGAAATAATTGATAAGCTAGACTTCATTAAAATTTAAAACTTCTGCTCACAAAAGACAATGTCAGGAGAATGAGAAGATAAGCCACAGACTGAAAAATTATTTGCAAAAGACACATCTGATAAAGGACTGTTCACCAAAATACACAAAGAACACTTGAAACTCGACGATAAGAAAATGAACAACCCAATTAAAAAACGGGCCAAAGATCTTAACAAGTATCTCAAGAAAAAAAAGATATACAGATGGCAAATAATCACATGAAAAGATGCTCAACATCATATGTGATCAGCAAAGGGAAAATTAAAACAATGACATACCACTATACACCTATTAGAAAGGCCAAAGTCTAGAACACTAACAACACTAAATACTGGCAAGAATGTGGAGCAAGAGGAACTCATGTTCACTGCTGGTGGGAATGCTGAATGGTACAGCCACTTGGGAAGACAGCTTGACAGCTTCTTACAGAGCTAAACATACTCTTACCATACAATCCAGCAATAGTATTTACCCAAATGAGTTGAAAACTTATGTCCACACAAAAACTTGCACAGAGATGTTTATAGCTTTATTCATAGTTGCCAAAACTTGGAAGTAACCAGGATGACCTTCAGTAGGTGAATAGATAAAACTGTGGTACATCCAGACAATGGAATATTATTCAGTACTAAAAAGAAATGAGCTACCAGGCCCTGAAGACATGCAGGAAGCTTAAATGCATATTACCAGGTGAAAGGTGCCAATCTGAAAAGGCCACATAACATATAATTCCAACTACATGAAATTCTGGAAGAAGCAAAACTATGGAGACCATAAATTCAGTGGTTGCCAGATGTTGGGTGGGTGGGGTGGAGAGGTGAGGAGTGGGTAGGGAGGAATGAACAGGCAGAGCACAGAGGATTTTTTAAGCAATGAAAATACTCTTTATACCATAATGATGGAAAGATGTCATTACACATTTGTTCAAACCAGTAGAATGTGCAACACCAAGAGTGAATCATAATGCAAACCATGGACTTGGGGTGATTACAATGATGTGTCAAAGTAGATTCACCAATTGTAACAAATACACCACACTGGTGGGCTATGTTGATAATGAGGGAGGCTGTGCATACGTGGGGCAAAAGGCATACGAGAAAGCTCTGTAACCTTCCCTTCTTCTGTGAACCTGAAACTGTTTTAAAAGCTTAAAATTTTTTTTTCTTTTCATGTTACATTTCTCTTAAGGCATTATCTGTTTTGTTCATTCACTCTTGTGGTCCTTCTAGTTTAGTTTTCATTTCTAAAATAGAAATTTTTATTTCTAATTCCTTCCCAAGTTTTTTTTTTTAATTTTTTCTTTTATTTCTAACTCCTTCTGGAGTTATCACCTCATTTCTGAGTTTTCTAATTAGGATTTAGGTTGTTCTTTCACATCTTATATAATTTTCTTAGTGTCCTTCAGTTCATTTGGAAATAAATTAATTTTGATCTATTTTGTGAGCACATCTTTGTGAATATTTTCATTGTAAGACTATAATTCTATTCCTAAATCTCTTTTTCTCTTGTAACTTTGCATGGGACTTGATGCTGATTCTTTTCTGTTGTGCATTTTTAATGTGAAATTAGTTTTCCTAAACTATGAGAATGAAACAAGTTAAATTTTTAAAAAGGCTCTAACTTCACAGAGCTCCCTCCTCTGTAGTGTTAAAAAAAAAAAAATGACACATTGCTTTGAAATTTCCTGGCTGCTCTTCCTTTCCTTTGAATTGGACCTTTCTCTTGTCCCTACCCTGTTCAATTTTGATTGCATTCCCAGCAATTTCTCCTCAGTGTAGGGCCCTGTACTAGAACGCGGTTCTGGTGGGTCAATTTTGAGAGTTCAAAAGGGCCAGCGCCTTTAATCCCTCTTATTACGAGCTCTTTGCACTTACCAGGTGTTAGAGCGGGCAAAATGCCTTCACCTTCAGGTGTTGTTCTCAGATTGGTCCACTGAGTTTCCTAGTGAACACCCGTGGGCTCCTTGGGGCTCTCCTCTTCTCGGACTCGGTCAAGGGCTGGCTTCTTTTTGTCTCCCACATGGATGCCCACCTCACATAAGTCTATGGTTATTGCTATTCTGTCCCCAAAGGCTTGCGTTTTGAGATTTGTGGTATCTCGTCACCTAGTTTTGTTGTAAATGTTGTCTATGAATTTTGACTTTGCTACAATCTCTGTACGTTTTTATGTGGGATTATGTAGGTAGTATGTTACTGCCATTAACCACCACCATCTTCCCAGGATCATTACCATCTTTTAATTCAAGCTTATTTTGCTATGTTCCTCCTCGTGGTTCCTTCTTTCAGCCTGTCACAGGAAAAACTTGGCCTCAGTTTGTAAAGAGCCCCTGTATTTTTATATAGATATATTTGTGTGGGGTGTGTGTGTGTGTGAGAGAGAGAGAGAGAGAGATGTGGAGAAAGGGGGTCATGCATGAGAGGAAGTTACTAATTGGGGGCAGGTTGCAAAAAGTTAAAGACAGTTCCTGCCCTTAGGAGTTCGTAACAGAAGAATCCAACACACATCCACTCAGTGAAGCAGAATTACAACTACTTAGTTTCCAATCACAGCTCTTAGCTTCTGATGCCAACTGGGGCAAATCAATTCTTGGGATTTTAGTTTCTCCATTTGTAAAACACAGAACCTATCACTTGCCCTGTCCAACTGTATAGATTGTAGGGAAGAAAGAAAATAATGGAAGGATATGCAACCTGGTCACCAATGACCCACATCCTGGGGGCGGGAGCCATGCATTCCTCATCTGTCTCTGCCCCCTCCATGTCTCTGAGGGTGCTAGCCACATTCTGAGCACTCACTGTTTGCACCTTGAAAAAAGTACTAGCAGCCCTATTACGTGATAATTAACTTTAAAAGTTCCTCAGTCTCCTGAATGATGACAAGAGTTAATAGGCCCTTGTTTGGGGGATGGAGAGGCTAGCCTCAAAAATGACCCTTCACATCGAAGAAATGGCCTTCACTTCAAAAGTCAACCATCAGAAGACTCAGAAGAGCTGAGTTTTCTAAATGCATTTTTTATTATTCAGCCTTCAGCAGAAATGTCACCTTTCTAAAGCAAGCTGTTATCATGCGCTCCCCGTGCCAAACAGGCGCCTCTGAGGAGCAGGATTTTATCTCAACATTTTTAGTGATTTGTGTTTCTCTTTCAAGGAGCTCCATGCCTTAAGGCACCTGAAACACTAACAGGAAGAAGGTAAGGTGACGCGAGGAGCAGGCTCCAACATGAAAACAGGGATTTCTGCAGAACAGGTCCAGGATCAGCATCAAAGCTGCAGGAGGCGGTCACCCTGTCCAATAATTCATGGCCTCCCAGTGCAGCCCACTGTTTTCTGGTGGGCTCCTTGGTTGAAACCATATTCTCAAAGAAACTCCGTTTTGTGACAGGGCCCCATTAGCAGGCTCCGCCACATGACAGGCCTAGACGCAGCCAGCACAACTGCCGCGACGCTTGCCAATAAGCCAGATGCTGCCACATATTGGCATCTGGGTCCTGGAATAGCAACCATGTTCCCAGTCTGGCTAGGGATTCTGACCCTAGCTACGGAAGGAGACAAAGGAAGGAAAGAAAGAGACGGAGCAAGGGGAGGGAGGGCAGACGGTGGAAGAGTCTCTTGGTAATTTCCCTACCATGGATTTAGAGCTTCCGCAACAAAAGCCTCGTTGGAAAGCTGCTACCACCGCTGCAATGGGCGGGAGAGGTAGAGATGGGGAGCATTCTGAACCCAGCGAGCTGTTCTGGCACCTGGGAGTAGGGGTAGTGATTCCAAAGGAGACAGCTGCAGCAGGCAGCAACACTCAGCCCCCCACTGCCACACACCATGACAGCCCACAGTGGAGATAAGCTACTGGATAGAGCTTCGATCTGTAGCAGAGGGACGGAGAGCGGCAACACCGGGATGGCTGTCGCTTTCTGCTTTCTGGGTGTCAAGGTTTACCAGCACCAAGAAGGCCAACTAAATGGTGAGGGCGAGATCCAGACCAGCAGTCTGGAAGAGATCCTTTCACTCAAGAGAGGATGACTGGGGTGTTTTGATCGCAGGAGCAGGGGACGGGCAAAAGGACACCCTGCGCCCCCACCGTGGCTTTTGATGCTGAGATGAGACCAGCTTGAGTGAAGCTTCGGGTCCTGCTGGCATCATATGAGGCAGAGGTGTGGCCCAGGAGGGGGTGTGTTGAACTGAGTTAAGTTTAGGGTTTGAGGTAAGAGGTGAGAGAATAAGAAACAGGTGGCACTTCCGCTTTCTCAAAACACCAAGTTCTGTGCAGCAACCCCTTTCCCCACATCCTGTTGGCCGAGAGTTGCTCGGGGGGGGCCTTACACTCGAAAGACAGGTTTTAGGAGTGAGAGAATGAGAGACAGACCTTAAGGTGGAAAGAGTCCTGGCCCCTGCAGTCAGAAGGTTCGGGAAAGAGCCCCAAAGGTCCTTTACCAACAGGAGAGCTGATTCTCTCAGGGGCAAGGTGGCCTCTCTGTTCACCAGATACCATCCTCCCCAACCAGAACCACCTCAGTGTGCCTCTCGTTGTAATCAGTGGGAGTGTGTGGGGAGGAGTGGGCGTTAGTGGGAACCTCTGCCTACCACTGGGTGGTCCCTGAAGCAATTGGAGCCTGAGCGGGGGCACCGCAAGAGACAGAGGCAGCAATGGCTGTCACTGAGGTCCCACCTACCGAAAATGCACAATTATCTAAACATTCTGCAGATGCTCGGGGGAGGTCAAGTCTCTCTTTGGGCAAGAGAAACTTTACTAATAATCTCATCTAACAATCTTGGTACCTTATAAACAAGAGAGCCTTAATTTAAAGTGAAGAATAAGAAGACAGTGGATCACCCACATCCCCCTCTTCCCCACACATACACATGCTTAACCTTCAAGGAACATCTAGGACCTTTCACTTCATCCCTGTGAAGCGTGATGCCCATTTTCAAAAGGCAAAACCGAGTCTACCGAGAAAACACCCCAGCTGAGTCCCTCAGTTCTAAAGAGAATACTCTTTATTCTCTTTACTGAGAATGTTCTGCCACACTTCACAATCCAATGAGAACATTCTGGTGTCTTTCTCAGACTTGGTTTAGCATTTTTACACTCAGATTTTGGACAATGCAGGGACTAAGTACTAAATTTTCACCATGGCTCTGTTTTAGGAAAGAACAAATAATCCAATGGTATACAACAAATAATGAAAAGAACTGCAATTATAATTTGGCGTTTATTCTATTTCAAAAAGGGATTTGAGATAACAGAGCTATCTATAAAGGGGTGGGTTATTTGAATCTAGATAACCAAGACAGAACTGGCTGAGTCTCTTTGCAGGAATCGAATCACTCCCCACGTGCTCCTCCTCTTACCCCCTTTTTCCTCATGCAGTTGGCTATTCCCCTTGCCATTTCCCTTCCTCCTGTCCTCACTTCTGGTGATTCCCGTTGACACAAGGCCTCCCTGGCTCAGCCTCCTGGGAAATATTCTAAGTGTTGGGAAATGTCTTCAAACTCAAAACACATATCACAAGGAGGGTGGAGGGTTGCATATGATCATAAAAGGCAGAGGCAATCAGCTTTTGTTAAACTAAGCCAGTGGTTCTCAAATTTAATCATGCATCAGAATCACCTGGAAGAGCTTGTTAATAAAACAAATTGCTGTGCGGGCCCCCAGAGTTCTGATTTAGTAGATTTGGGACAGGGCCCAAGAATTTACATTTCTACCAAGTTCCCAGGTGATGCTAACGTTCATGGTCTGAGGATCAGTTTTTCTTTCATTTTGCTGAAACTTTTTTATTTGGAAATAATTTCAAACTTAAAGAAAAGTTGCAAGAAGAATAAAAATCACCCTATTCCCCTGACCCATTTTGAGAACCACTGAGCTAAGCTAAATATGTGTCAGAGGTCTGGGACAGAGAGCAATCACCTGGCAGGATGTAATGCCTTCTAAGAGCAAGAGTGGAACACTATCCAAATAGAAAGCAAACCAATCATTTAAAGGCCAAGGGTGGGAAGGAGTGCCACAAAATGATAAAAGAAAGTGAGTTGGGACCTGGGGGGTTTTAAGCTCTGAATAGTAAATATCATTATCAACCAATGGGGAGAGGGTGTAAGCTCCCCTGGTTTGTCTCTCTGGTGATTCCTTGGGGGTGATTTTAAAAACAACAAATCCATAATCTCCTGGTATAAACTGGCTTCAAGGAAAAAGGAAAGCAATTATTTGATAGGGAAACTCTACTCTATACACAAGAGACATGGACAAGAAGACAATTATGTACCCCCTCCTTTGTTTTCTACCACCTTAATTCAGGACTTCAGCTCTTGCCTGAATTTCTGCAATAACTCCTGAGCTCTCTGCCTCTAACCATTCTTCAATTTATTCTCCATTCTCACCCTAAAATTATCTTTTCAACGGCAGGCTGCAATAATGTCAGTTAAGAACCTTCCCCAGCTCCCCACAACCTAGAGAATGAAATCCAAATGTCTCAGCATGGCATTTAACCTGGCCCCAACCTACCGTTCAAATTCCTGTACCTATAAACCAGTCCAAACAATATGCACAGCTTTACATTTCCCCATCTCCATGTTCTTTGTACACAATTGTGTGTGTGTGATTTTTTTTGTTTTGTTTCGTTTTTTGCTCCCCTGGAATTCTTCCTTCTCCCCAAACAAAATCTTTTTTTTTTTTTAAATCTTCACGTTTAAAAATACTATTCAAACTTCAGGCTACTGTTCCAATACAAGAAGCTTCCCTGCAGTTTCTCAGATCTCTCCTCTGTGTGTTCACCATACTCTATTTGTTCCCTAGAACACTTACAACAATCTGCCCTACTTATTATTTATGCTTTCTTTTCCCTGGGTTTTACAAGGTCCTTGAAGATAGGCACCATGTCTTTTGTTCAGTGACCAGAGAAGTCCAGAACAGGGAAGAAGGGTAGATGAACAGGAGATGAAGAGAGAAAAAGGAAGAAATGAGCAAACGGTAGGAGGGCATGGTGAGGGGGGAAACTCAGTTTTAAAATTTTCTTATTCAGAATCTTTTTTACTGAAGACAGATTCTTCAAATATTTAACCCATTTTCTCTCCAGGACAATCCCAAGAGACTGAATAGTTATATGAGTTTTCTTTTGTTTTGCCAACACCACAACTTTTCTTCTTGTTTTCTGTCACTCTCGAGTCAATTTCATGTATATCTCCCACATGAAAAAGGCAACCTCACACTGCAATCATTATCACTGAAATAGACTCAAATATCTTGACGTTTGTCTTTTCCGGTGGGGTTGGTCAAACTCCTGCCTTGTGGTTACCTTTTTGATGAAATTTCTTTGGGGTTTACAAAACAGGATAGCACAACTCTTAAATGTGACCAAAAGCTGGTTTGTTTGTCACTCTTTCTCACAACATTCAGTAGGAGGTATTCCTGCCCAAAAGAAATCACAGTAGCTCTTTGCAGACACTCAGGGTCTCTTCCTTTACTACCAGCCATAGCAGCTTCAGCAAGGAGATGGAGATAGAAGAGACTCTGATAAGCTTGTCATTTAATCCTTTTCCAAAAAGGCAGTTTGGATCTCTCTTCCTGGAATAGGAGGAGTTTCAGTTTCTGCCTACCTCTTCCTGGGAGAAGAACAAAGAATTGCCCTTTAAATCTAGCTCAACAAAGCCGGCTCTCTATTGCTCCGGACAACTGGGCCAGCATGCCTGACAAGTGCCCTGCTTCACTTCCGTAGACCACCCCCTTCAAGTTACTCTCTCTCTTACACCACCACCAATTTTCTCCGCCTCTTTCTGAGGTGAGATACCTGGATCCAGGGAAGAAGTCATGTGATTGGGACAAAAAGTGCCAAGCCACACCATCTGACTCTGTGTCACCACTGCCGTAAATCTTGCCAAAGAGGAAGCTTGTTCTCCAGCTTCCTAGTTACTGTCCTTGAGAAAGTAAGTGATGGCCAGTCACAAAAACCTGTAGTACTTTGCTTCCCATTTCCCCACTGCTATTATATTTACAACTTTATTTAGAAAGAGCTGACTTCACAGCTTTTGCCATTTAGGAACCCTTCAGCATAAGGACTTAATATGAAATCCTTAAAATGAGCTGAGGAGACATCAAATACTCAGAAGTCCAAATTACCTAGACTGGTAGAGGTTAATGTCTGCATTAAATAGGCACAGAAAGTATCAATTTTGTGCTCTGATTACGCCTGCCAAAGAACTGAGTCAAATAAACACATAACATATGATAGATGAGGGCAAGAGGGGTAGAAATACCACCACAGTGGTTGAGAAAGGTCTAAGAAGTGAGCAAATGTAGGTGTGTCTAACCTCCTTTCACCTCTCTGTGCTTCTCTCTGGACCTTCAACTCTCCTTTTCCAGTGTAGAGCTGACTGAGAAATAACCTTTTAATATTTCATTCTATTTATAATTTTTATAGCCACATAACCACTAAGGGCTATGTGCTGAGCCAGTACATGGCAGCAACCCAAGTAGCTGGTATTACTAGAAAAATAAATAAATAAACGAAAACAGTGAAGTACCAATTTAAGATTTTCACTAACCTTGTCTTTCTACCATGTTAGTTTATCAAATTTCAGTTCACTCTGAAAAATAGAAAGTCCATCATATGCTGCGGAGCTTAGAACTCACCTACTACTTAATTCAATAGGTAAGGGAATAGGTCTAGAATATTGTGATTCGATTAAGGAAAAACGCTAGTTTACTCACAGAGCTAGGACCAGGACACCACTCAAAAGACTTGCTATTCTTTTCCACAATCCTCAAAGAGCGAGCTTGAAACATCAGGCTTCATTTTCCAGAGCTTTAGCTGTACCAGAGGTTACATCAACTACTCTTAAGAAGAAAAATGATCCAGCTTATGAAGCATGCCCTATGTGAGTCCAATAAAGATCCTATAAGGGGTCACTTGGCTAAAGTGAAGAGCCTTTCAGTACTACAGTCAAATTTCTTTCTGCTTGGACTCATAAATATGGGCAACTGAATTCAACAAAGCCGTATTAGGAATGGGGTCCTAACACAGTGTTTTTGGCCATAGCATAAGTATTGTTTATAAATTTTATACTCTTCAGTACATGCATTATATGAAAGCAAAACTCGATCATGGTTCACAATGACTGAAATAAGACAGGATAGAAAAAACTTGAGGGTCAAAATACAACAGAATTTGTAGCTGTTTTAAAATGTTTAAAAGGCAGGTTTAAATATGTTTTCAAGAGTTCAGTTATTATAACAAGTAAGTTGAAAAGTTCTGTGTCTCAAAAAGTCTTAACCCATGTAATGGTTAAATTGCAAAAATAATGGCATTCTTGGGCACCTGGGTGGCTCAGTTGTTTAAGCGACTGCCTTCAGCTCGGGTCATGATCCCGGGGTCCTGGGATCAAGTCCCACATTAGGATCCCTGCTCAGCCGGGAGCCTGCTTCTCCCTCTGCCTGCCACTCCCCCTGCTTGTGCTCTCTCTCTGTCAAATAATTAAATAAAATCTGAAAGAAAGAAAGAAAGAAAGAAAGAAAGGAAAGAAAGAAAGAAAGAAAGAAAGAAAGAAAGAAAGAAAGAAAGAA